>NC_133827.1:39779480-39937896 GCF_047830755.1 Zonotrichia albicollis | reverse complement strand
TCTGAAGAGATTGAGGGTAAGTTTGCCCTGTTTATGACTATATGTGTGTGAATTTCAGAAGAAGCTGCTGGGGTGAATTTTTATGAAAATGATGGACTGGGGTCTCATTGTTCCTTTGGGAAAAAAAAAAAGAAAAATTTTGGATGTAAAAATTTATAAGGTATGATGAGATGTTACTGCTTAAAATCACAAATATTTTCAATTTTAAGCAGATTTTTGCTGCTTGGAGCTGAGTGAGGGTATGGAAAAATAAACCCATGAAATGTAGCACACTTGGCATATGTGGAAGAAATGTTCCAGAAAATTCTGATTTCAGCTCATCTGGTTTTAAGTGCAATTAAGAGCCATTAATTCAAATCTTTAATTCCATAATTGTTATCATTTAAAGCAGCTTTCAACAACCTCCAGCTTGCACTGCAAGGCCATCTGAAGAGATTGAGGTAAGTTTGCCCTGTTTATGACTATATGTGTGTGAAGTTCAGAAGAAGCTGCTGGGGGTGAATTTTTTATCAAAATGTTGGGCTGGGGTCTCGTTGTTCCTTTGGGAAAAAAGGGAAATTCTGATGTAAAAATTTGTAAGGTGTGATGAGATGTTACTGGTTAAAATCACAAATATTTTCAATTTTAAGCAGATTTTTGCTGTTGGAGCTGAGTGAGGGTATGGAAAAATAAACCCATGAAGTGTAGCACACTTGGTATCTGTGGAAGAAATGTTCCAGAAAATTCTGATTTCAGCTCTTCTGCTTTTAAGTGCAATTAAGAGCTATTAATTCCCATCTTTAATTCCATAATTGTTATCATTTAAAGCAGCTTTCAGCAACCTCCAGCTTGCACTGCAAGGCCATCTGAACAGACTGAGGGTAAGTTTGCCCTGTTTATGACCTCATGTGTGTGAAGTTCAGAAGAAGCTGCTGGGGGTGAATTTTTATGAAAATGATGGACTGGGGTCTTGTTGTTCCTTTGGGAAAAAAGGGAAATTCTGGATGTAAAAATGTGTAAGGTATGATGAGATGTTACTTCTTAAAATCACAAATATTTTCAATTTTAAGCAGATTTTTGCTGTTTGGAGCTGAGTGAGCCCTTCTGGAGCTACCCCAGGGTTTTTCATGGCCTTTCCTCTTCCTCCTTGGGATAAAGCAGGGATCAGCTGCTGCTCCTCAATCTCTCCTGGAAAACTTCATCTTGCTTCCCCTGGTACCCTGACATCCTCCAAGTGAAGCTTTAGGTAGGTCAGACTATAAGAACTTGGCTTATATTTATAATTCTGAGACTTTTCCTGTTTTTAAGGGTGCAGACAATGGCTCTGCAGCTGATTTTAAGTAGATTCTTCCCAGTTTTTCCTCACAGTCGTGAAAATGAGGAAGTTTTTTAAGGCACCAAAGATTTCAGTGAGTCTCTGTAACTTCAGGAGCTGGGAGGGGACATTTGAACCCCCTTTATTGATTATTTATTTTTATTTTTCCTCGGTGAAGCTGACGGGATTTTAGGATTTTTTGCTGTTTATATTCTCCAGGATGGATTAAAAAATTGAAAACTGGTGAGGGGAAAAAGCAGCACATCTTTCCACCCTACCCAAAATACATCCAGAGAAGATATTTTTGTGCACTGCAGTTCTCAGAGCACAAATTCAGGGGGAAGGATGTGAATCCTTAATGATTTTGTGTTTGGATGATGCTCCCAAACACAAGAACTCTTCACATAGCAGGACTTTTGTTTTCACAAAAGTCATCTCTGAAAGGTTTCCATCAGAACCCATGTCCCTGTGCACAAAAGCTGTTGAAAAATGGTTTTTTGTTCAGTGAATTCTTGTCTTTGCTGTTTGCAGGGTTTGTTATTCATAGTTCAGAGAGAATATATAGTAAATAAATTAAAATACTCTGGTTACAGAGTTCATAGCTTGTGTTTTCTAAATAAACACAGGAAACTTGCAGTAGCACAGCTGAATAAGAACTTTTCTCTCTCAAAATTGCCTTTAATTTGATAACAGTGAAATAATAATAATAATAATAATAACAATAAATCTCTCTCACTGCCATCAGTCACACTTAAATCACTGTGAATATTTTATTAAAAGGAAAGATTGCAACAAAGTAATTTTAAGGCAGCAGAATTGAAGTCAGTTCTTGTGGGAATGGACTACTGTTCTTTCCTTCAGTCTATGATTAATTTTTAAATAAATGAAACTACACAGGCATGAGACTTTAGAGGCTTCTGATTTTCTCCTCTCTGAAATGTTCTGATTAAAGAGCGAGGCAGAAGCATTCCAGAGATCCAGATTTGAAAACTATTGTAAATATTGCAGTTTGTTTCACACTGGAAACGTGTGATACAATGGGTTTGAGATGAGTATTTCATTATTCCACCTTGGCACCAGGGCTGGGTGACAGCAGGGCCTGAGACTGGGAGGGCTTTGAGTGGGAGCTGGGGGTGAATCCAAGGTGCTGTAATAGAGAAAATCTACCCCATTACCCTAAAGGGTAGATTTGGGGTAATTTAGGGGTAATAAGTAATAAATAAGGGGTAATTTAGGTTGGAAAAGCCTTCTAAGATCGAGTCCAGCCATCCCCATCCCTGCCCCATGTCCCCAGGTTCCACATCCACACAGCTCTGAGATCCCTCCAGGGATTTCCCTGTAGCCATGATATTTTATGGAAAATCCTTTCCTTAGGACTTTTCCTCCTGAGAAGCTGAAAGGCCTCAGGAACAAAATGCAAACATTGATTATCTGCTACTGTGGAATGCAACAGGTGCATCTGGGATTGCTCTCATGTGGTTGTTTCTGATTAATGGCCAATCACAGTCAGCTGGCTCGGACTCTCTGGTCAGTCACAAGATTTTATCATCATTCATTCCTTTCTATTCTTAGCCAGCCTTCTGATGAAATCCTTTCTTCTATTCTTTTAGTATAGTTTTAATATAATATGTAAATAATAAATTAATAAATCAGCCTTTTGAAACATGGAGTCAACATTCTCATCTCTTCCCTCATCCTCAGACCCCTGTGACCGCTGTCACCTTTTCCTCCACCACTGCCCTGTCCCAGCCCTTCTGCTGAATAGATTTTTCCAGATACCCAAACTAAACTTCCTCTGAGGCCGTTTCCTCTCATCCTGTCCCTTCTTCAAGAGCCTGACCCCCTCAGCTCCAGCCTCCTCCCAGGCAGATTTAGATGCTCACCCCTCTCAGCCTCCTTTGCTCACACCTGGGCACATCCAGCTCCAAATATCCAGAGTGCGCGGGGGCGTGAACGGCGCTGGAATCCGGCTATCTGGTGAGGGGCGAAGGCCAGGGCCCCTGTGCATCCAAAGCCAGCCCCCCTTGGTGGCTTTGGCCTCGGGCTGAGCTGGGGGATAGCTCGGAGCAGCGCGGTGAGAGACGAATCAGGAGGCGACCACTTGCTGGGGATAAACTGTCGGTTTATTACAGAAGAACCAACAAGGAGGGGAAACACCCAGCAAATGGCCCCGAACAGGGGGCAGGAGAGGGTTTTAAGGGAAAAGGGGGGAAGAAGGCAGGGAAACCCGGCTATCCAATAGAAATACATATTTGGAGGTACAAAACATAACTGATATACTAAAGTAACCAACTGTTATAAATCATAGGAGGGGCTCCGGGGCTACAGCCAACCATACCTCCCAGAGAAAAGAAAATTCTCGAAACCTGGGAGGAGAAAAAGAGTGATTGACTGACCCCAAGGAGGAAACAACTTTCACTTTATAAGAGAAACCAAGGGAGGAGCAGTTTCATTTCCATAGCAACATAACTGGCAGGGTAGCAGCAGGAAGTAATACAGAAAATGGGGGGAGCAAACTAACGAACTTAAGAACACACCACAGCATCAGAGTAATCCCCTCTGCTGTTTATTATCACACAGAATGCAAAGCAAACCCGTTTCTGTGTGTGTTTTTGCCTCCCTGCCCAGCCTCTCTCTGCTGTGGGGTTTGGCAGGAGCTCCTTGTGCAGCTCCATTCCCATGGGGGGCTCTGGGATCATTTCTGGGGGCAGGGGAGGCTTCGGTTCCAGCTCCAAGTCAGGCCTTGGTGACTCACACTGGTGTCTGAGCTCTGTAAATTTAGAAAATGCAGTCCATAATCCTCAGCCCAGCAGCTGTTTACTCCATCTGATGAGGATCTCTGGTGCTTTGGCTGCAATAGAATATATAAAAAATACCTTAAGTGGCTTAGGTAATTGTGCCAAATCCTGTTTGATTAATGCACTTCTTCTCCCCGTTGCTCCACTTGCAGCTTTGGACCATTCTCAAAAATAAAAAAGTCTCAACAGAAACTAATTTTAGTGTGGATGTGACATCTCCTGACAGTGGGTCCCTCACAGCCTCTTAAAGCTTAATTTACTTTCCTGTCTTAGAATACTTCTAAAATCTAAACCCCCAAAGCTCTCACAGAGGATTTTTTTCCCTTTTTCTCTTTCCCCCAGAAAACAATTATTGTCCATGACTAATTCAATCCTGTTGGTTTTTAAATTCTGGAGCAAATAGGTAAAGCCAAAGGGAGCAAAGCTTTTTTATTTATTTATTTCTTGCTGTTGCCAAGTGCCTGTGATATTTTTCATCCTTAATCATCCCTGCATGAAATCAGGAACAGAACGGGGCTGATCTGCTAAATGAGCCCAAGTGGTGCAGGGCTCCTGGCCACCAGATGAAAGTGGTGTTATGTGATAGAGCTGATCTATTTTAGCAGATTTTTGTGTGGATTAGAGGCTGTAAATCTGTTCTGGGCTGGGTTTTGTTCTGTTCAATATGCTTTGCATCCAGGCTGTATTATTCCACACATCTCCCATCGCAGATGGGATCAGATTCCTTCAGCCTAATGTGGTTTGTAGCCATTTGGACATCTATTAAGGCTAGATTTTTATTTTTTTTTTTCCTAACAGAATCTGCCTTTTTAGGGAATTAATTAGATCAGACAACGTCTATTGAATGATGTGGTGGTTTTGTGTGACTGTGATAAGAATGGAGTTGGCTCAATATTAAGAAAATTTAAATATCTGCCCCTCAGGCGGTGGAAACAACACAAACTTCTGAGGGCTCCCCGCATGGATTCCGTGCTTTAGACATCTGCTCTGATAGCAGAAAAGCCTGCAGAAGTGATTAATGCTGTGTCAAGGATTTGCAAAGTTTTTGCTCAGAGTCGAGCACTTGTGACAATGAATCTTTGTGCTAAGCTGGGAAGGGTAGAACAATCTGGGGGGGAAAAGGAAAATATTCACGCCACCAACCTCAACACCCCAAACTGTGCTGCTTGAGAAGTTACTTACAAAAAAATTGTTAATTTTGTCATCCCAGGAGATTGGAAATGGCAGGAAATTTGTGGTGGAACCAGAGTTCCACGACACACAAGCTGGGATTTGAGCTCCTGGTGTCTTGATGGTTTCTGGATTTCTTATTGTGATATATACAGAGTGCCAGATAAATCTCACTGTGCGTTCACTGCATTGTTATAATAATGGGTAGATTTATCAGATAATAATGGGTAGACTTATTATCAGATATATAAATTAAATTACAGATATATAAATGGGCAATGCTGCACTGAGAATGGGGATTCAGGAAGGGTTTGGACAAGGCCCTCAGGCACAGGATGGGATTTTTGGGATTGTCCTGTGCAGGGCCAGGAGATGGACGTAGATGATCCTTGTGAGTCCCTTCCAATTCAGGATATTCCAGGATTTACGACCCCCATATCATGAGGGAACACAGCAGGAGGTTCTCAACCCACAGGCTGCTGGCTTCAGACATTTCCTTGTGGAACAGGGAAAATGGAATTCAGGAAGGTGTTTGAAATGGGAAACTGTGACGATGAGGGAAGAGAGAAGAATGTTGACTCCATGTTTCAGAAGGCTGATTTATTATTTTATGATATATATTATATTAAAACTACACTAAAAGAATAGAAGAAAGGATTTCATCAGAAGCTGACTAAGAATAGAATAGGAATGATAACAAAGGTTTGTGGCTCGGACTCTCTGTCCGAGCCAGCTGACTGTGATTGGCCATTAATCAGAAACAACCACATGAGGCCAATCACAGATGCACCTGTTGCATTCCACAGCAGCAGATAATCAATGTTTGCATTTTGTTCCTGAGGCCTTTCAGCTTCTCAGGAGAAAAGATCCCAAGGAAAGGATTTTCCATAAAATGTGTCTGTGACAGTGTCCAGCCAAGATTTCCCAGCTGCAGTGGAGCTGTGCCCCAAAACACACCTTGGGGACAGCAACAGCAAAGGAATGAAGTCATTGATGACTAAAAAAACCCCAAACAACCCAAAAAAATGACTATTTGATCAAAGCTTTTACTCTGTTTACCAGCAGCTGTTGCCCAAACACCACCAGAAAATATCCAAAGCACACAGGTTATTCACAGGGGCACAGGAGCGCTTTGTTGCCAGTGTTCAGTGAGTGACAAATCAAATCCAGGCATCTCCAGTTGGGAGAATCATCTGCCATCTGCTCTTCATCCACTTGGGAAGTCTTTTCATACTGGGATGGGAGAGATAAGATCCAAATGATGGGGAGGCTACAGCCAGAGGAGCATTGTGTGTCTTTTAATCCCCTAAGAAATCCCATAAAAAGCTTTTTACTTTGAATTTGGTACAAAAGTGGGTGTCAGGCTCTGCAACAGAGCGTTTCTGTTTGAGGTGATGAATCCTGAAAGGAGAAAAAAAAAAAAACAAAAAGCCATTTTTCTTCTTGGCCAATTGATCAGTTGGATCCATTTGATGAAAGTTGGAGGGTTGGCCTATGGACAGGAGTGGATGGATGGACAGATGGACAGCAGAGGATGGATGGCCTGGAAGGGAGCCGAGGGAATTCAGTTCCACTGAGATTGCTCATGAAAGGGACAAGAAACGTCCTCCTGTGCAGAGGGGGGCATATGTGGCCCGAAGTTTAGAGTCCGACTAGCTGAGGGCGAAAGGCCGACGCCCCTCTGCAATTCCTGGCCAGCGCCCTTCGGCGTCTGAGGGCCTCGGGCTGTGCTGGCTGCGGACTGGCTCACACCGCTGGGATTGGGGAGGAACGGAGCTGACCATTTCCCGGGGGTTAAACATCGGTTTATTGAAGGTGTTGCGGGATCCAAACGTCGGAAACCAACCGGGAAATAGATTTTTTATAGGGGGTGAAAACAGGATTATAAAGGAGGGGGGTGGGTACAGGCGGAGCCAATCGGGAAAGGTGAGGGGATGAACTTCACAGAACTGACACTCCATGGAGACCAATAATCAAAAGGTAAAGGAGGTGTCCTGGGACCCCAGCCAGCCACCATCTCCAGAGAGGAGAAGGTTCTCGAAACCTGGGAGGAGGGAGGGAGTGATTGACTGGACAGGGAGGAAACAACTTTCACTTATAAGGGAAACCAGGGGAGGAGCAATTACATATCGGCAACTATGAATAGCGGTTACTATGGCAACTTAGCTGACAGGCTAGCAGTGGCGGGAAAAACTGGGGGAACGAACCCATTTTACACATAATAGGGGAGAACAATACATAAATTGGGGGAATAACACAAGAAACTTAACAACACACTACCACACTCCTGGAGATATCTCCAAAGCAGCAAAACCAGAGACAGCAGAATGGAGAAACTTGGTACAAATGATTAATAAGCACAAAAAAAGCTACAAAATATTCATTGTGACATTGCTGATTTAATTCCAGTTGTGGGGAAACATCTGTTTGTCTTTGCTGGGGCTTGGTTAGCATTGTGAAGCATCAGAAATAATTCCAGAGTTGTTACATTTGCCATTCCATTGTAGCTCTGGCTTTGTTCTTGGATGAAGCACATTCAGAATCACAGCAGATGCCAGCTTGCAGCAGAATTTTTGGAGGATTAAGTCTTGTTCTGATCAGGTTTGAAATAAAACAGGTAAAGGGTTTCTGAACTCCTGGTAAATCCTTTCATAATTAAAAAGAGGGGAATTTGTTTCAAGCCTAATTTGAAGGATTTCTTCAGGATGATACTGCTGTAGTTCACTACCAACCTTTATTATAATTAATAATGTAATTACAATCAAAAGGGATCTGAGGAGGAATACTGATAAGAAATGAGGATTTTGATAACATTGGGCATCATGGGAAAACTTGGCATAAGAAAAAAATCAAGGATTTTGTGCCTCACTTTTGACATGGTTTGGGCAAACCTGCAAGGCCCAGAGGTTAATATAATGAAACTTGGAGTTCATTAAAATTAAAATAGTTAAAATAAATTCCCTTATTTTATAGAAAGGAACAGAACCAAGAGACCTCACAGCCCGTGTTCAACACAGAAACAAATTTAGAAGCTGTTATTTGAAGAGGCTACAGGAAATTCCATTTAAATGTTTCCTATGAATGCATATTTTCTAAGTGAGGTTTGTTTTGTTTACCTTTTTTTGTTTACCTTTGCCCTGACTTTTTGTTCTGCAGAATTATTTGTTTGGGGTTTTTTTTTTCTTTGTTTGGGTTTTTTATGGAAGCTTTCTGTTCAATGATTGCTCCAAGCCCTTGAAAGGACACAAATTGCCAAGTCCAAGCTTGTCTGTGGAAATCAGGATTGATGGACAAGGGAATAAGCTCCAGCCTCCACCCTGGCTCAGAGATAAACCTGAAATCTTGAGACATGAACTATCTGCAGTCAGGATGGGGCTGAGATGTCAGGAGGAATATTTGGGTTGTTTTCCCTGATTTTTATGACTCTTTTCCATGCCTTGTGTTTAAACGCAGCTGGAGGATTTCAGGGAATTAAAGTCAAGTCTTGCTCAAGTAGTGGATTCAGCAGGAGAGAGAATTTAGTGAGAGATCACAAAATAAAATATATAAAATAATAGAATACAAAAGATAAAATAACACTAAATATAAAATGTAAAAATAATATATATATAAAATATAAAACCATTTAAAATATAGGTAATATAATATAAGAAGTATAAAATATAAAATTAGAGCTATAAACTACAGGTGCACGACCAGGGAAGTCAGCAGTGATGGAAAGATGCTCCTGTAGATAAAAGAATGGGGTCAGGGCAGAGAGAGCTGGCAAAGACAAAGCCTTGAGCACCTTTATCAGGACCAAAAGGAGCTGGGTTGGCTGTCACAAAGGGAGAGGAGGAGATTAGAAAATCAAATGGCAAGGCCTCTCCTGCCCCTCCTTGTCAGGGTTCAGCTGAGCATCCTCCTGAATTTCTATTGGAATTATCTTTGGACGTGTGGAGTAACTGTAAAATGCAGCTGATACTGAATTGTTGGGAAATTTCCCTTAAAATGGGGGGGGACTATATCCTAATTCCCAAAAAAAATTATTTCAGAATAATTTGGGATACAAACCAGGTCCTAAATAGTCAAACCCACAAACTTACTGTCTTTTCTGTCCCAGGAAATGCCATCAGAGCTTGTTTCAAAAGTCCGGATGTTCTAAATCTCTAAAACAAAATTTTAAAAATCTTTGTATTATGTAGCACGTCAGACTTAATTAGAATACAAAAATGAACTCCTGGGAAAAGTCTACAAATTTGTCTCAGCCACTTTTTTATTGCCTTGCCAATAGGGAAAATAAATTCCATTTTAAATTTGCAAAAGGTTATTTTAGGATCACCAACAACTCAAAAAAACTGGTGCTTTTGACACTATTTAGGATGTACTGCATTTAGGGCATTTTCTTCCTGAATTCAGGTGAAGGACTGTGACAAATCTGAAACTAAAAATATCTGCACAATGGCTGGGATAACACAGAAATAACACCGGGAGCTGCCATGGATCTCAGGTCTGTAATTGTGGGGGAAGAATTTCAAAGGGCTCCAGCTGCTGTCAAACTCCATGGGCATGGAAAGCTCTGGCTGCAGCAAAGGGCAGCTGATTTTAGCTGCAAACTTTTCTGTTTCACCTGAATTGTTGCTCCATAAGCTGAGATTTCATTTCATTTAAATTGATTTTTTTTTTGTCTGTATGTATATTTTAAAATAATGGGGTTTTTTTGTCTGTATGTATATTTTAAAATAATGTATATGTTAAAATAATGTGTATTTTAAAATACACACACAGGTTGAAAACCTCATAAAAGATATCGAAAAGTTTTGGGTTTTTTTTCTCTTATTATCAATATCACTCAAATGCTAATATTAAATACAGATTTTGTTCAGGAGTTCTCCCACCCAGAAATTGCTAGAGGTTTGGAGTTTATTCTATAGAATTATTTTTCTTCTTTCTTCATCTATTTCTAGGACAGTTTCTTAATGCTTAGGGATTAACTCTTGTTGTGGATAATTTTAGGACAATTCAATGTATGAAAATATAGAATTATGGAAATATTCAGGTTGGAAAAGAGCTTTAAGACCATCAAATCCAACCATCAATGAGCAGCTGGACAAATTACCAACAAACCAAACCTTGTCCCCAGGTGCCACATCCACATCCATCCATCTGGAATTTCATTAGAAATGAAATTAAAATTGCACTGTAGGGACAAGCATGGCGTCTTTTTCTGTAGGGAAGTATTTCTGCTCAGTGTGGAGAGCGTTTGTTTGGCAAAATTGCATCAATTCTGCTCTCATTTCCAAGGGAGGGATAAGGCAAGTGGGCAAAATATTGTGGGACCTTCAGAAATTGGATTTTCCCCTTCTTTCATTCAGCCTCGTTAGTGTTAAACCCTCCAGTGCCCCTCTCCAATTGCCAGGTTGATTGGAAAATGCACATTTTGACAAAAACACTGTCTGTCGTTTCATCTGGCTCTTAATTTCTGATTCCTGGGGAAAGGTGGCTCTTTTTATTGCTTTGTTTGGAATGACTCCAATTTAACCCTGGAAGGAAGAGCTGGGTGAAATATTGGCAATATGGACCAATTTAAACTGGGTTTTCTGTAAAAATATATTGCAAATTCACCTTACAATCTCTCTCCTGCACCCAGATGGCAGCAGGATGCTCTCTGTGACACAGGACAGGGCTTTGGGGAGGATGCTCCACATCCCCACTCAGGTTTATTCTGATTGCTTAAACCACTTTAAATAAAAACAAACACCACCTCCAACCTCATAATTGTAAGGCAGCTTCATGACCTTGGAAAAGCTGGGTTAAATACAGCTGAGAATTCTCCCACCACAAAAATCTATACAGAAGTGGAATAATCAGTTTTAGATGTCCAATTTGGGGTTTTTTGGGTTTTTTTTTTTTTTGTTTGTTTGTTTTTAGAGGAGGAGGAAAGATCTGAATGTTTAGGGCTGTAATACATCCATGTGGGATTTAGGTCCAATTATCTGCTTTTTCCTGGATTTCTGTTATCTCCCCAAGTAATTTAGCTCATATCCAGGTCTATTTAGTTATGGAGACCTTGATTTAATGAGTGCTGAGCTGCCCAGGCAAGGACAAAGGAATTGCTGAGGCTTAGCAGTGCTGAGCACGAGCTAAATGCTGCTCTGGTCAATGAGATCCTGGCTTTGGGGAGGCCTGGAAGGAGCTGCTCATGGAAATCTGAAGTTCTGGGTGTTAATTTTGAACTTAATTAGATGGGATGTTTGGAGGAATTTGTTCCCTGGGAGGGTGGGGAAGGGCTGGAATGGGATTTTCAGGGAAGCTGTGGCTGTCCCATCCCTGGAATGTCCAAGGGCAGGCGGGGCAGGGTTTGGAGCACCTGGGACAGTGGGAGGTGTCCCTGGGGGTGGAACTGGATTTCTTCTATCTCCCCAAGTAATTTAGCTCATATCCCCACTTAGCCCAAGTCCATTTAGTTATGGAGACCTTGATTTGATGAGCTTTAATGAACTGGATGAGCTTTAAGGTCCCTCCCAACCCAAACCAGTCTGTGACTCTGTGATTTTATTTTCATACAATAATTCCCATTTTGCATGCTTATTTGATTTGTTCCTCTCCTTTTCATCCACACTTTGTCCCACTGCATAATTTTTCTAGGATTTAAAGGTAGGAGTGACAAGGGGATTGAGAGGCTGTAGTGTCTGAATTTTGGCAAGGGGAAATTGTCTTCATAGGATGGTGCCAGTGCCTGGTGCAGGCAGGGTGGGGGAGCAGGGACAGTGTCTGAGACAAACCCCCCAACCCAGCCAAGTCTGTGGCTCTGTGATTTTATTTTCATACAATAATTCCTATTTTGCATGCTTATTTTATTTGTTTCTCTCCTTTTCATCCACACTTTGTCCCACTGCATAATTTTTCTAGGGTTTAAAGGTAGGAGTGACAAGGGGATGGACAAGTGTTGCAAAAAACTTTTATGAAAAATCCTTTCCTTAGGATTTTTCCTCCTGAGAAGCTGAGAGGCCTCAGGAACAAAATGTAAACATTGATTATCTGCTGCTGTGGAATGCAACAGGTGCATCTGGGATTGGTCTCATATGGTTGTTTCTAATTAATGGCCAATCACAGTCAGCTGGCTTGGACAGAGAGCCGAGCCACAAACCTTTGTTATCATTCATTTTCTTTCTGATTCTATTCTTAGCTAGCCTTCAATGAAACCTTTTCTTCTATTCTTTTAGTATAGTTTTAATATAATATATATCATAAAATAATAAATCAGCCTTCTGAAGCGTGGAGTCAGATCCTCATCTCTTCCCTCATCCAAGAACCCCTGTGAACACGGTCACAGACAAGGGGATTGAGAGACTGAGTTTGTCCTGAAGTGTCTGAACTTTTGCAGGGGAAATTGTCTTTATATGGGAGAGCTGGGAGGAGCAGGGACAGGCAGCTCCTATTCCCTCACCTGGAAGAAGATCATTTGGGAAAAAGCCGCTCCATCATGCAGGGAAGGATCTCAGGTGTCAGAGTTTCAAGGCCACTCTTGCAGAGCTGTGGGAGAGGCACATGTGGGGAGCTGTCGGATCTCAAGATCTCAGTCCTGAGGTGCCGAGCCTCCGAGACCACCTTGGGGGGCTCGGGAGTCCTGGAATGTTCCAGAAGTGTCTGGTGGCTGGACTTTGATCCTACACAGGAGACGACAAGGATGAGGGCTTCACCGGGGTGAATGGTGAAAAGATTAGCTAATTAGAGGGTGAGACACAGGGTTTAGGATTTATGTACAGGGGGGTTTAGAGGAGTAAGATGGAGGAATTGGGGCGTGTCCTGTCCTTCTTCTTCCTCTTCTCCTCCATCTTCTTTGGCCACGGTGGCATTTTTGGATTGGTTATTACTGAGAGTGCACCGAGTTATAAGAATAGATGGTATTGGGGAGAAATGATAAATATTGTACACGTAACAATGGGTATAAAGATAGGTGGCTGTCCGGGAGGGCAGACAGTGTGCCCATGGCTGACTGCTGAGCAGATCTTTGTTCGGCCGAAAGAAAATCTTTTAGATAAACAATTAATAAACATAAAAACCGAAAGAAGAACTGAAGCCTCTTCTCGTCCTTCGATACGCGGGCTGTCCCAAGGCCACCCCGGGCCTTTCCAGGCCCTTCAAACAGCCGAGATAACCGGACAGGGAGCAGCACGGGGACGATCCATCACTGCTGACAAATGCAGCTTTTCCTGTTCGGATGTGCAGGGGTGCGTGGCACACATCTGTTCCCACCACAGCAGCCGCCACTTGTTCTCCCAGCTCTCTAAGAGAGGAATCTGCCAGAGGCTGAGCAGAACTCCCTGGTGTGGTCACTTCAGCGCTCGTAATCTGGGGTAGAACGATCTGGTGGGACAGATGAATTAGAGACAAACTATTCTAACATTTACTGGAAAAGATGAATTATATTTATTCTATAACAGGTAATAATGGATAACCCATGTACAATAAAAAAAATTCAAGTCAAGATAGCAAGTGGTTGAGATTTGCTATCTTTCAGTATACCTCTTAAGTGGTAATAGGATAACCCCTTAATCTGGGGTAGAACGATCTCTGAACAGTTCTACATAAATACATATGTATAACAAATACAATACATAAATTCATAAATGATGGGGTTTTGGCACTTAGATCCATCACAGGAACTGTATAAATCCAGCTCTTTTGGAAGTGCAGTGCCTGCAGAACACTCTCACACCCTGCAGATGTGATCAAACCAAGCTGTGCTGTGCTGCTCCAGTGAATCCCAGACTCAGCCTGCCCACACTGCTTTTATCAGCATTTAACTGCAGCAGCCTCACACTTCGTGTACCCCTGAGCTGCTGCTGTGTCACTGAAGTGCTTCACTAGGGAATTCTTTTTATAAACCACCTTTCCTGCTTAAGTCTTCTATTTTCAGATATTTAAATTCAGTGTATATAAATAGAAAGTTCTCTCTATACAATTTATATATAGTTTATTCTATTTATATATCTATATATACACCCTATATATCTATATATACACCCCTTATATATCCTAAATAGTTTAGGTAGTTATTCTCTCTTAATAGAAACTATTTTTAGAGTTTACACAGAAATTCTGTCTATATTGAAACTATTTCTATAGATGGTTCTATAGATATCGATAGTTTACACAGATATCCTCTGTTTACATAAATTATTTTGCATGGAGAATACTATTTAAAGAGTTCTATCTATGTGCCATGTGTAGAAATACGTGATATCATACAGGTGATACTTTTTAAAATTCTTCTTCTTTTTTAAGATTTGTTTTTATTTTTATTATTGTTTTTTAAAGTTTATTTTTATGTTTTAAATAATTTTTATTTTAAAATTATTTTTATTTTGGGGGGTTTAATTTTTTGGGGGTTTGTTAAATTTTTATTTTAAAATAATTTTTATTTTTTAAATTATTTTTACTTTTTAAATTTTTATTTTTCAATTATTTTTATTTTGGGGGGTTTAATTTTTTGGGGGTTTGTTAAATTTTTATTTTAAAATAATTTTTATTTTTTAAATTATTTTTATTTTTTAAATTTTTATTTTTCAATTCTTTTTATTTTGGGGTTTTTAAAAATATTTTTATTTTATTTTTTAGGATTATTTTTATTTTTAAGATTATTTTTATTTTTCAATTATTTTAAATTTTGAAATTATTTTTATTTGAAAATTATTTTTATTTTGGGATTTTTTTTATATTTTTATTGTAAATTTTTTAGGAATATTTTTATTTTTGTTTCTTAAATATTTTTATCTTTAATTTTTTAGGATTATTTTTATTTTTAATATTTTTTGTTGGTGGTGGGTTTTTTTTAAGATTATTTTCATTTTTATTTTTGGGATGTTCTGGCCCTCAGGAAGGTTGGGTTTGGCTCCATGGCAGGAGCTGTGATGCCACCTGTGACCCACAGCTGGGATCTGTCCCCTCCTATAAATTTGGTGTCCCCACAAAGCCCAGCCTGTCCTGGAGAGGCTCCCAAGCGTCTCCAGGATTTTGCAGAGTTCCCATGGAAGGTCCGAGGGCAGTGGGGATTTGATTTCCTTTTGCAGAACATCTGTAGGACGGGGGAACAGCTGCTCCTGCAGCCGGTGCCAGCTCCCAGATTTCCTGGGAGAGAAGCTAACGAGGCTCAGGAGCTCTGCCTGGCAGGCCCACGTTGTCACTGGATGGTTCTGGGTTTGCTCTGTTAAGCAGCCACTGTGGTTTTTAATAAACCACGGGTTAAACACCTGGAATAAAATCTCTCCCTTGCAGATTGTGCAGAGACTGGGGATGGTCACAGAGAAGGACCTGAGTGGGAAATGTGTGTGCTAAAGGCAGGTTCTGATCTTGTTTTAAGAGTTTAGTTGTAATTTAATCTGGGGAAGCAAGGGGAGAAGTGAAGAGGAGAGATAGAAATAGATAAATATGAATAAACCACGGGTCTGAAAGGCAGGGAAGCAGCTCTGGTGCACAAAACCTTGGGCAAGCCTCAGCTGCCAGGGTGGTGTGGGATCTCAGCACCTCAGGACTGAGGTGCCACCGAGACCACCCTTGGGGGGCTCGGGAGTCCTGGAATGTTCCAGAAGTGTCTGGTGGCTGGACTTTGATCCTACACAGGAGACGACACCTGTATGAGGACAGGAGGGTTTCACCGGGGTGAATGGTGAAGGGATTGGTTAATTAGAGGGTGAGACACAGGGTTTAGGATTTCTGTACAGGGGGGTTTAGAGAAGTAAGATGGAGGAATTGGGGCGTGTCCTGTCCTTCTTCTTCTTCTTCTTCTCCTCCATCTTCTGTGGTGATGGTGGCACTTTGGGATTGGTCATTACTGAAAGTGCACCGGACAATAAGAATAAAAAGGATTGGGGAAAAATGATAAATATTGTACATGTAACTTTGGGTATAAAGATAGGTGACTGTCCGGAGGGCAGGGAGTGTGCTCATGGCTGGCTGCTGAGCAGAGCTCTGTCGGGCTGAAAGAAAATCTTTTAGATAAACAATTAATAAACATAAAAACCGAAAGAAAACTGAAGCCTCTTCTTGTCCTTTGATACGCGGGCTGCCCCAAGGCCACTCCGGGCCCTTCCAGGCCCTTCAAACAGCCGAAAACCGGACAGGTGGAACCCAGAGCAGGCATGAAATGCTGCACTTCTGTGTCCAGGCTGGTTCAGAAATCCCTGTGTGTGTGGGGAGAATTAACAAATCTCTGTTTATGTGAAAAATTAACACATTCTGGAGCCCAATCTCCAGTGCTTAGACTGGAGCAGCCTCATTGGATGAACTGGGCTTGGTCCAGCTTCTGGTGCTCCTCAGTGGCGGAAGATCTCAGCGCAAATATCCTGTTGATTATTGTTTTCTAAAACAAATTTTCTGGTGCTTTGCTCCTGTTTATCCAAGAATTCAGTGCTCTATTTATGTCCTCTTTTCTTTTGTAAAGACAAACTTTTCACAGCTTTCTCTAATTCATGGAATTGTTTCATTTGTGTTCCAGGGATCACCCTGAGCATTCAGACCATAACCAGGTAACTAATTATTGATTTCCACTAATCAACCCTCCAGATTATAGAGGCCAAAGACAACACTGTAAAATAGAATATTTTATCTCCAACACTTAGCCAGACTCAAATGAACTAAAATATTTTCCTCAGAGAACCAATGGGCTGATGATTTCACAGTTAATGCAGTGAAATGTAATTAAATCAAAGGAAGTTCTTGTTTTCGTTCCCACATTTTTCACTAATAATGCCAATAAATACATTAATTTGTTATCATCCTCATTCAGTGAATTGTCACATCCTTTCATTAGGTCAAACCCAAGATACTGCACTGAAAAGAACAGATCTGTCAAAATATGACATTTCAGTTTTGTTGATCTTCTGAGAAATATTTATCTGGTAAACATTGATGAACGTTCTGTCTATTTTAATCATCATTCTCAGCTATCTTGGACAAATATTTCAGTGACTGCTGTGGCTGAAATGCAGATAAAACCCCCAAATAATTTCTGTGAGGGTGTTCATGACCCAATCACTCAGGGCTTGGGACCTTCCCATTGAGCTTTTTTCAGTCCCATGACAGAAATCACTCAAAGCTGAAGGTCTGGATCAGATAATTCCCAAATTCTACTCGTGTTTTATTACATAAAATGTGAGAGGTTCTCGGAATATTTCAATTTTAGACATTAGGGCTAATTTCTCTCAGAGTCCACTAATAAAATGATGTTAGAAACAGTTGTAACAACAGAATATTTGATACTGAGAATTGCCTGGAGGCTTGGAAATGATTCAGTGGAGGGAGGCATTTCCCAAAAGAAAAGAAGCTTTTTTTCCCCCAACAGAATGTAAAGGTCAGCCCATTTCAGAAATATTTTAGTTATTAGTGGAGATGCTTAAAAGCTTGAAGGAAAAATGTGAATGTGTCATTCCCAGTTTAGAGTTGCCCTCCAGCTCATTTAATGTTACGATGGTCTCGCTTTCATGGTATTGTACAGAAGATTTGAAGATAGAAATGTCACAACCAAAGGAATTCATTATCTCTGTCCTTAAATTTGGGTGGAATTCTGTGCATTTTTCCATCCTGACTGGGGATTATTTGAATGCTGCTTCATCTGGTGATAGTTCAGCAAAGCTGAGACCAAGCACAGCTTTTGGGAAAACCAATTTATACCCCAAGTTGGTTTTTTTTACCCCAAGATTAAAACCAATTTAAAAAATCTATTCAAACCAGTTCAGCACCAGTTTTTACAACTCCTGCTGCAGTGTCGTGATGTTCAAAGTCGTTGTTTTCCCAGAATTTGTAAGAAATGCAGCAAGGCACTAATTCCACCAGCCTGATCCTGCTTTTTTCCACAGCTGCTGCTCCACAACTCCTTTTCCTCTGGAGGCTTTGGAAATGATGCAGTTCTGGAGGCTGAATTAAAAACCCTCCCGGGAACACAGACATTTTATCTGGGAGTCAAAGGAGAGGATGGGGAGGAACAAAAGTCAGAGGCAGGTTCTTGAGTTCATTGAGCTGTGCTTAAGAAGAATTAATTTCTTGAGAAATAATACCTGAAAAGCAATGCAAACAAACAACTTATTGATAAAAAAAAAACCACTTTACCTGTGATGAGAATTATATCTGCTCCAGTGAACCTGAGCAGGTTCCTTTGTCATTAATGCCTCCTGACTAATTTAGTTGCTAATACCCGCTAATTCCATTTTTATCAGCTGGGAAGAAAAACCAAACCCCGGCATGAAAACGCTGCCTGTAGCCAAATAATCTCTCTGGTGACACATTTGAAACAGGTGACACCAAACTCCAGGCTTGGTGGAGATTAAAAGGAAGTGGGGAAATTCTCTGAGAGTCACAAAAGGTCTCAGCGCTTAACAGCACTCAGGGAGACAAAAATTTTGGGTTCTGACATAGATAAAGGACAGGGGGTGATGTGTCAGGGCCTTCCAATCCTCACAGCCAAGAATTCCTTCCCAAAATCCCATTTATTCTCCTTCCCAATACCCTGAATTTCCTGTTTATCCCTGCCCTCACAGCCAATAATTCCTTCCTGAAATCCCATTTATCCCTGGTCCTCATAGCCAAGAATTCCTTCCCAAAATCTCATTTATCCTCCTTCCCAATATCCCCTTTATGCCGGCCCTCACAGCTAAGAATTCCTTCCCAATATCCTATTTATGCCTGCCCTTACAGCCAGAAATTCCTTCCTGAAATCCCATTTATCCCCGCCCTCATAGCCAAGAATTCCATCCCAAAATCCCATTTATCCCTGCTCCTCATAGCCAAGAATTCCATCCCAAAATCCCATTTATCCCTGCTCCTCATAGCCAAGAATTCCATCCCAAAATCCCATTTATCCCTGCTCCTCACAGCCAAGAATTCCATCCCAAAATCCCATTTATCCCTGCTCCTCATAGCCAAGAATTCCATCCCAATATCCCATTTATCCTCCTTCCCAATGTCCTATCTATCCCTTCCCTCTAGCAATTTGAAACCATCCCCCTTGTCCCCTTCACGCCCTTGTAAAAGGTTTCTCTCCATCTTAGAGTTTTTTCCCTGTTATAATAATTCTGTTATTTTGGGATTTTAACCCTCATCTAATTCATTCTTGGAGGTGAAAGGGAAATCTTTACCCACACGAACACCTGAAATTGAAGAATTGCCTTCACTGCCTTTCCAAACCCTCTGCAGAGCGAGAACTTTTACATCAGCTCTGCTTCTCCAGGTGGAGCACACAAACCATGGAATTTTGTCTTGGAAAGGGATGACCAGACCACAGAGATCTCCTCATTTAACAGATTTTTAAAATGATCACTAATGCTCTTTTCAACCCAAATCATTCTGATTCTTCCATCAAATAAAAAAAAAAAAAAAAAGATGTGGGGAAGAGCTCAGGCCTTTCCTGACTTTCTCACATCCAGACAAATTGGGATAGGTGGGATCTTGGGAAGGAATTCCTGGCTGGGAGGGTTGGGGGGTGTCGGATCTCAGGATCTCAGTCCTGAGGTGCCGAGTCACCGAGACCACCCTTGGGGGGCTCGGGAGTCCTGGAATGTTCCAGAAGTGTCTGGTGGCTGGACTTTGATCCTACACGGGAGACGACACCTGTATGAGGACAGGAGGGTTTCACCGGGGTGAATGGTGAAGGGATTGGTTAATTAGAGGGTGAGACACAGGGTTTAGGATTTCTGTACAGGGGGGTTTAGAGAAGTAAGATGGAGGAATTGGGGCGTGTCCTGTCCTTCTTCTTCTTCTTCTTCTCCTCCATCTTCTGTGGTGATGGTGGCACTTTGGGATTGGTTATTACTAAAAGTGCACCGGACAATAAGAATAAATGGTATTGGGGAAAAATGATAAATATTGTACACGTAACCATGGGTATAAAGATAGGTGACTGTCCGGAGGGCAGCACAGTGTGCTCATGGCTGGCTGCTGAGCAGAGCTCTGTCGGGCTGAAAGAAAATCTTTTAGATAAACAATTAATAAACATAAAAACCGAAAGAAGAACTGAAGCCTCTTCTCGTTCTTCGATACGCGGGCTGCCCCAAGGCCACCCCGGGCCTTTCCAGGCCCCTCAAACAGCCGAGATAACCAGACAGGGGGGAACTGGGATGGAATTCCCAAAGAAGCTGTGGCTGCCCCAGTGCCCAGGGCCAGCCTGGATTGGGATTGGAGCACCTGGGATAGTGGGAAGTGTCCCTGCTACAGCAAGAATGGGACAAAATGATCATTAATGCTCTTTTCAACCCAAACCATTCTGATTCAACCATCAGATTTAAAAGATGTGGCGAAGAGCTCAGGCCTTTCCTGACTTCCACACACCCAGATCCACCACAGTTCATCTCCTGGAAAATAAATTTATCAGCAGTCAAAGCTGGCAGCTCTGTTTACAGCCTGCAATTCCTCCAGGCCCCATAAATGTGGAAAGAATTCAGTGTTAATATCTGTCTGTGCAAGGAGAGCAGCAGCACATCAGCTCCGAGTGTTGCTGTATGAAGGTAATTATTGACACAAGTCTTCAGCTGGGTCTTAATGTATTTATGAATAATTCTTTTACAAGCACTGTTGCTCTCCCATTATTGTGATTTTATTCTTTGTTCAGCTGGTAGATGATAACCTTGGAGAAGATACTTGTAATAATAAACTTTGGCTGTTGTTTTGTAATTTGGAATACATATTTAAAACATCAATTATTAAGCCTAGCATTCATCAGCATTGATTTTTCCAGGAAATAGAATTTGCCTCATCTGCCAGCACAGGAATAAAAGAGGACTGAACATTTTTTTAGACAGTTCTCAGCAATTTATTATTATATTATTACATTTCCTTCATCCCTTCTAATCAGAAATGAAAGTGTACAGAGGTTGTTAACAGCCAAGTAGTGAAGGTTACAATAATTTCTTTGGAAGTTCAACTTGGAATAAATGGATTTAGGCTCAGATAAACACTCAACACGAGCTAAATGAAGTCTTTTTGAGCTAAATTTAGTCTTTTTGAGCTAGATTAAGTCTTTTTGCTGCTGCTACCAGAGCCAAGGAAGCAAATATCACAGAGTAAACTTCCCACAGTCAATAAACCATAAGTAACCTGTCAAATGTAAGTAAAAGGGGGGGGAAATTGGGATCTACAAACTGGAGCAACGAGGCAGGAGAGTGAGAAAATTAATGCCAACACCTCCCAGAAATTACCAGTTGTTGGATTTCTGGTCTGTTTGGGGGGCCTGGAAAGGCCCGGAGTGGCCTTGGGGCAGCCCGCGTATCGAAGGACGAGAAGAGGCTTCAGTTCTTCTTTCGGTTTTTATGTTTATTAATTGTTTATCTAAAAGATTTTCTTTCAGCCCGACAGAGCTCTGCTCAGCAGCCAGCCATGAGAACACTGTGCTGCCCTCCGGGGCAGCCAAGTATCTTTATACCCATTGTTACGTGTACAATATTTATCATTTTTCCCCAATACCATTTATTCTTATAACTCGGTGCACTTTCAGTAATAACCAATCCAAAAGTGCCACCATGGCCAAAGAAGATGGAGGAGAAGAAGAAGAAGAAGAAGAAGAAGAAGGACAGGACACGCCCCAATTCCTCCATCTTACTTCTCTAAACCCCCCTGTACAGAAATCCTAAACCCTGTGTCTCACCCTCTAATTAACCAATCCCTTCACCATTCACCCCGGTGAAACCCTCCTATCCTCATATAGGTGTCGTCTCCTGTGTAGGAGCCACCAGACACTTCTGGAACATTCCAGGACTCCCGAGCCCCCCAAGGTGGTCTCGGTGGCTCAGCACCTCAGGACTGAGATCTTGAGATCCGACAACCAGTGGCTTCAGCTGAGTCTCTCACAAGTAAATGTCAGCTGAGCCAGAGGCAGCAAACACCTCTGGAACCTGAATATTGGAATTACTTTGGAGGGAAATCCCTCCAGCGCAGGGAGAAAGGTGCCAGACCTGGAAATGGAGTCAGGAATTAATGAGCCACAGCTGAGGAGAGGCAAAGCCAGCCCTGGGTTAAATCACTGCCATTTGGGGCAACATTTCATTTTCAATTGGGAAATTTCAGTTGGATTTTGCCCGATTTTCAATTTGGGCAAGGTTTAATTTAACTTCTCTGCCAACACGAAAAGATCCTCACCAGGAACCCTTTTGAATTCCTATCTTGTTAAGGCAAGCTAGGATCCACAAAAAGCATTTCCCCTATTTCATCTGCTCGTTAGAAAGCTTTTCTTACTCTTTAAAAATGCATTTCTGTATTTTCATGTGCATCATCCATCTTTTCTCCCAAAAGAGAAAAGTTTTTTTCCCAAAAAGTTTTTTTCCCAAAAAATGTGTTTTCCCCAGGAAAATTCATGCCATGAATGTTCCCAAACCCAGTGAGAGCTGAGCCAAGACATGGTTGAGACAATGAAGGTGTAGCCAGAAAATCACAGAGTGCAGGAACTGTTTGTTCACCATGGAAATTCCTCTCAGCCCTACTCAAACCCTTCTGTTTAATTCCCTTTTTCTTTTTCTTTTCCAGGTTTTGTCCATTTTGCTGGATGAATCCAAAAGGGAAGGGGTCAAACATCACTTCCTGTGCTCACTCTGGTCTTGGCTTTCAGGTAGGATTGGCTGGGTGTGTGCAAAGAGAAAATTGGGATTTTTCCACTGTCACAAAAGTCTGGGATTGAGTTTTTTCCACTTAAAGACTGTTTGAATTAGGAGTTGAGTGGCAGAAATGCCTTTAAAATTATCCTAAACAAATAATAAAGACCTGTTTTAATCCCACATCTACACCAGGGTGAGTTAGAAGCCCAGTTTAATGTTAATTCCTACATTATTGTGCCTTTAATTATTATGGCCCAGCATCATTCCCACAATAATCAATCAAAATTGGAAATACAACACAAATTAATCTGCTACAGTGGCTTTTCCCCTTGTATTTCAGAGTTTATATAACACAACTTTCATAATACCTTCAAGGAAATATTAAAAAAAAAAAAAAATAGCAAGCAAGAAATAGATGTCTTGGTCTTTCATCTAAATTTAATGAGAAAAAGAGTTGCAATGAAATTAGAGATGTGCTGAACTATCCATAGGAGATTCCAGGCCATTATTAGCCTGCTCACCCTGCTACTTATCTCCAAATGCACACACCAGCAGCAGAAAGGATTTAGGTTACATTTTAGTAATCCAAATCTTGTAGGTGCTGGGGTTTAGTGAAACTGGAGCGCTCGTTACTATAATTTTGCCACAAAAAAAAAATAAGTATTTAGTGAAGTGAGAGGTCTGGCTTTAATGCACAAAAGGAAGGAGTTTGGGGCTGTGGCAGTGGGGTTGGAGTGTCAGTCTGGATTGCCAGCCCTAAAGCTGAATTTCCTTGGCTTGGGGGATTTGTCAAGTATTTAAGAGTGTTGAAATGTAAACTTTCTTCTTGATGATGTTCAAACCTCTGTAAAACAGCCTTTAAAAAAGGATAAAATACAGGAGGAAGAAGCAAAATCAGCAAGGCTGGGGTGGCTGTGGTGAGGAATAAATCCTTGTTTTGTATGGCCAGAGTGGGAATGGACACCTGAGTTCCTCCTGACCATGGATGAGGAGGAGCTGGGATCTCCCAGGAGAATTTTTGCCTCTCTCTGCCTCAATTTGCTGGACCAGCAAGTGGAGAAGCCTCTTTATCTGCTGGTAAAACTGCAATTTCACTGAAATGCAGCCTTATGAATAATATGGTAATATGGCCCTGGGTGTCTGGATCTAATTGATCAAAAGTAATAACTGTGATGGAAAAATTAATTGGAAAAATCATTATCAGAGGTATAAAACCTAGATCTATTTCTCTATTAATCTAAAGCCTCTATTTCTCAGTAATTCAGCTGATTCTCACCACAATCCCTCCATTACTGGTGCTGTGTGGAAGGAGGAAGCATCACTGTGCAGAACACAAATGTGTTATAAAAATAACATTTTGTGGTGTGTGGAAATGTTGAGGATTGGGTTTAAATCTGCAAAATTCAACAAATTCTGGACAGCAGCACATTTTAACATTGAGTCAGTTCCTCCATTATCTGTGTCTCCTTGGCAGTTTCCACCTGCTCAAAAACAGTCAAAATTCCACTTATGGGAGCTGCTCAGCCAGTGATTAACCAAGATTACCACAGGGGTCTCCCAATGGATAAAAATCAGGGTCCTGTCAGACACAGAGCTGCGTTTCTGATGGCAAATCCATGACTTGGAGCTGTCCCAGGTGCTGCTCTGCTGTGGTGTGTTAAGTTTGTTAGTTTGCTCCCCCCATTTTCTGTATTACTTCCTGCTGCTACCCTGCCAGTTAGGTTGCTATGGAAATGAAACTGCTCCTCCCTTGGTTTCTCTTATAAAGTGAAAGTTGTTTCCTCCTTGGGGTCAGTCAATCACTCTTTTTCTCCTCCCAGGTTTCGAGAATTTTCCTTTCTCTGGGAGGTATGGTTGGCTGTAGCCCCGGAGCCCCTCCTATGATTTATAACAGTTGGTTACTTTAGTATATCAGTTATGTTTCGTACCTCCAAATATGTATTTCTATTGGATAGCCGGGTTTCCCTGCCTTCTTCCCCCCTTTTCCCTTAAAACCCTCTCCTGCCCCCTGTTCGGGGCCATTTGCTGGGTGTTTCCCTTCCTTGTTGGTTCTTCTGTAATAAACCGACAGTTTACCCCCAGCAAGTGGTCGCCTCCTGATTCGTCTCTCACCGCGCTGCTCCGAGCTATCACCCAGCTCAGCCCGAGGCCAAAGCCGCCAAGGGGGGCTGTTTTCTGATGCGCAGGGGCCCTGGCCTTCGCCCCTCACCAGAGAGCCGGATTCCAGAGCCGTTCACGCCCCCGCGCACTGCTCTCCCTGCTCCATCTCTCTGCTCGCTGGGCTGGGCTGTGGAGGCAGAGTTCATCCTTGGTGGAACGAATTACTTTCACTGAATATGAAATGGGTGACATCCCTTCATTCATCTCCATCTAAATCCAGGTGAATATGAAATTAAAAGGGTTATGTTACCTGGAAAATAAACCCTCCATTGTCTCTACATTTCTGACCCTGCCAGGCAATGTCTGGAGCATGAGGGAATGTGAGAAATAATCACTGGGGGCAGGGATTGTTACAGAAAAGGGGAAAAAGCCCAAGGGTTTAAAATCAGCTCTCTGGGGAGGTTTGGAATGGGTTCCTGCATGGTGGGGATGCTCAGAGGCTTTAGAGCTGTAGGCAAAATTCTCACCAACCCATCAGGTCCTGGCTGCTGGAAATTGCTGTGGTCTTTAATACTTGTCATTCTGGAAAGTTCATTATAATTAAGGCTTTGTCTAATTAAGCCAAACACTCAGTTTGTCCCGTATTCAGCTGGTTTTAAACCCAAAGTTTTGCTTGGAAGCTCCTGGTGGTATCTGAATATTTCTGCTCCTGTCTCTGCCTATATTTATCTGATCCTCTGGTAAATCCTTCAGGGCTGAATCTCCTGAATCCATTATCCAGGCTGCACTCGTGGAATCCAATTCAATAATTCAATACTACTCCAAAAGAAAAAAAAATTAAATCTATTTTTAGAAGCTCAGTTCCTCATTCAGATTTTTCTGTACAACCAACTGCAGCTGGGGATCATTTTTCATATTTCCCTATCAGTGTTTTATCAGCTTTTTCAGTTTGGGATGTTAATTGAACTGAATTAATTCTTACCAACACACTGTGAGGAAAATGTTACACCCAGAGCTTTATAAATGGTACCTCTCTAATTATTGACATTTTAATGGCTTTACATTCTAGATACAATATTTAACCTCTGACCCAAAAAGTGGGGATTGATGTGGCACAAGAAGAGAGAATTTCATGATACAGCAGCAAAACCAGACTGATACTTTGTTAGAAGTGTTTGCACATGAAATGTGCTGTGAAAGTTAATTTTATTACTAAATTGGTATACAAAGCTGAATCCCCAAAAGGGAGCTCAGCTGTCAATTCTTCAAGCACAATGCTACAACTAAAAATAAAAAATCCAATGTTCACATGAAATTTCTTGGCTTGAAGCGTGCAGAGCAGATTGTGCAGCTCCTCTTGCTCCTGAATACTAATTTTACATGTAAACATTTCCTTGTTCTGGAAATATTCTTCGTTTGCCTCTCACAAGCCCTGCAAAACTGGAAAATAGGAAATTATTTCCCTTACAAAGGGAGGCTGGAAATGGAATAGATGTGAAACCACAGATGAAAGGGTCTCAGAAGGAAATTGTGTGTGCAGGGATTCCTGCTCCCATTGCTGTGCTCCCTGCTGCCACTCAAAGTCCTGCAGAAAGCAAATTCGGAGTGAATTGGGCCCAAGGGGTGAAATATTAGAAGTACATCTGTATTTTACATTGATTTAAACATAAAAATTCCTGTGCAATTAGTGAGATTTAACAAGGGGAGGGGAGGAAGATCAGGCTTCAGCTAAGGCTGGTCTCTTCTACCAACAGGTAACAGGATGAAAATTAATTTCTATCTGAGATTTGGGGGACAGCAAAAATAGATTTTTTTTATTAATTTAATACCTCTAGCAGAGTGTCCTTCCCATAGAAAAAACCAACAATTTTCTCTTGGAATAATTCCCAAGGGCAGGCTGGACAACCTGCTCTAGTGGGAGATGTCCCTGCCCATGGCAAGGGGTGAAAAATAAGATTCCATTTGGCACCCTGCACCTACAAACTGAGTTTGCTTCAGTCCCCTGTTCCTAATTTAGGTTTTCCTGCTGTATCACATTCTGGGGCACCCCTGGGCCATAAAAGCCTTGTTTTCCTGTCACGGGAGTGCTGTGATTCCCAGCCAGGTGTGCATACACTCCCTGCATTATTTATCCTTCCAGGAGCATGGAAATCCCTGTAGCTGCTTCAGGCTGAGACCTGACTGAGATTGGCACAGAAAGAGTTTTTGTTGCTCTGTTTTTTCCCTCTGCAAATGATCCCATCTTCCTGCAGACATTCCTTTATTAATTCAGCTGTGCCCCAAAGTCACCTCCTCTACTCTGCTGCTTGGGTTCTTCCACCACAGAAAGTGGTGGGGGATCATTCCAAATCATTAATGGAGGTTGGAAAGGGGATAGAAGAGACTAGAAAGTGGTGGAGGTAAGGAGTTAAATAAGAAATTGTTTTAACTACAGGTTTTGGAGAGGAGGGAATGAAAGACTTTTATATTTCCAACTTGAACGTGTTGTGGGTTTGTAATTTGTGGTTGGTTTGGAGTGGCTGCAGTTGTGTAAAAGCCATCCTGGAGGGGTGGTCAGGACAGTAAATGTGTGTTAGATCCCAACCAGGGGGTCAGGGCTGTGTGCTTGATGACCTTGGGGGTTTTTTCCAGCCTTCATTATTCTGTCGTTGCCTCATCCCCCTCCTGCCCTGCCCTTCAACACCCACCTGGTACACGCAAATTTGGGTTTTCAGGTGGGATTTTGGGGCTTGAAAGGTGCAGGAGTGTCCGGTTTTCGGCTGTTTGAAGGGCCTGGAAAGGCCCGGAGTGGCCTTGGGGCAGCCCGCGTATCAAAGGACAAGAAGAGGCTTCAGTTCTTCTTTCTGTCTTTATGTTTATTAATTGTTTATCTAAAAGATTTTCTTTCGGCCCGACAGAGCTCTGCTCAGCAGCCAGCCATGAGCACACTGTGCTGCCCTCCGGGCAGTCACCTATCTTTATACCCATGGTTATGTGTACAATATTTATCATTTTTCCCCAATACCATTTATTCTTATTGCCCGGTGCACTTCTAGTAATGACCAATCCCAAAGTGCCACCATCACCACAGAAGATGGAGGAGAAGAAGAAGAAGAAGAAGGACAGGACACGCCCCAATTCCTCCATCTTACTTCTCTAACCCCCCTGTACAGAAATCCTAAACCCTGTGTCTCACCCTCTAATTAACTGATCCCTTCACCATTCACCCCGGTGAAACCCTCCTGTCCTCATACAGGTGTCGTCTCCTGTGTAGGATCAAAGTCCAGCCACCAGGCACTTCTGGAACATTCCAGGACTCCCGAGCCCCCCAAGGGTGGTCTCGGTGGCTCGGCACCTCAGGACTGAGGTGCTGAGATCCCACACAGGAGGACTTTGCTGAGCGCACAGCCATTTTTTAGACAAACTGAAGAGTCTCTTCTCCAGCTTTGACAAGAATAACTCAGCTCCACAAATGTTTGGGTTTTCCATCTGACCCCAAAGTCAGGGGAATCCTTTTTGTGGGAGCAGAACTGAATATCCCAACCCCATCCCAGCAGCAGAGTGTTCCTCCCTGGTGCTTTCAGCCCTTCTCTGACAGCTCATCAGGCACCACGAGCTGAGCCTCTGAGCATTTTAAAGGGAGCATTTTCATAGGAGGAGCAGCCTCTTTGCATGGTGCCATTAGGAGATGACATTTCCAAAAGAGAGTCAAAGACTTATTAAAATTTGATGTGAGCTTCAGGAGCCTCCCTAAAGTGAATCATCCCCCTTTCCAGCCAGGCTTTGTGCTGACTCCCCCCACTCCTCTGAATTGTGGGAGCTTTATGAATTCCCGATTAGAGAATGTCAGGAATTCAAGGACCAGCTCACCACGGAGCACAATTTGGATGGGAACATTAAAAATTCCTGCCTGGAAATGTTGTGGCCCACCAGTGGGAGCAGAGCTGCTGCTTGCTGGTGGAGGGGAAAGCAATTAGAGGAGAGGCTGCTGCTCAGAGCTCCTGCTCCTGGTTGTTGCAGGTTGCAAACACGCTGAGAGCTGTTTATTTGAGCAGAGACTTACTAAAGGGAGTGATATTCATACATTTGGGTCAGTGACAATTTTATGTAGAGCTGTGAAGTGCTGCTGTTTTTTTTTTTTGGTTTTTTTTTTTTTTGCCTCCCTGGAAACATGGGCTGTAGCAAAAACAAATTGCTGCAAACAGAAGCAGCTGCCAGAGAGGTCAGAGAGTAATTTCTGTGGCCAGATATGATCAACTGGTGTTGAGAAAGAGGTGGATAAGGAAGGAAATTGTGCAGTGCCTTTGTTTCCAGAAGAGGAGCTGATTAAGATGTCAGCCTGTTCTGCCTCCATCTTCATTTATTCAATTGTCAGCTTCTATCTGTCCCATGGGATCTCCCTGTAGTGAATCTTCTCTACAGAGGGAGATTTCTGGAGCTGGGTTTGATATTTCAGACTCAGCTTCCCATTGAAATTGTACTAATTTCAGGGCCTTAAAGATGGGGATGAAAAGCAGCACATTTGATCTCAGCTTTTGTCATTCACCACACAGGATTTTTTTGGCCAAAGCTTTGAGATCAATCCTTTGGTTTCACATTCCATCAGTGTCCTGTAAAATGCATCTCTCAGATTCCAAGTGACTTTGGCTTCCCTTCAGGCTGACCCAGGACCCTGAATGGAAGAAGTTTTGGTTGTCACTGGAGCCTTTCCTCCTTCTCCAGGCCAACCTGGAGCCACTCTTGGTGGTGTGAGGTCATTGGTTGGACTTGCTGATCCCAAAGGTCTTTTCCAGCCTGGTTCATTCTGTGATTCATTCTGTGATTGTTTTTCCAGTGATTCTCCCAGCCCACTGTGCCCTAAATCAGCCTGGCTGTGTTCTCCTGTGCATCCTGTGACCATTTTCTGTGCACAGATCAGAAACGCCTTATCAGACAACTATCAAACACCAAATCTTTGATTCCTGCTGCACTACAGGTGTCAACAGCACTTGGCCTGAAGGGGAGACCCTTTAGCTTCCTTTTAGCTGATCTGATTGTTCCTCCCCAGGTGAGATCACAACCAGAGCATGTAAAACCTACTGAAACCAGCACCTGGATCTGGGAAAAGGCGCAAAAGCTCCTTGAGGTGATTGAAGAGTCTTCAGTTTGCAAACACCTTTATTGCCCCCCACACAGGCCTCATCCAGGCCCACCCTCTGGGAACAAAAACCCCAAATTTGTGTTCCCTGTCCCCGTGGGACCTGGCTGGTGGCAGAGCTGCAGCAGAGCCTCTCAGAGCCACAGCAGCGCGTGCTCAAAGTCACAGCATCCTTGAGCTCTCAGTGCCTCCCTGCTATTATTGCTGCTGTTATTAGACTTTGTAATGCACTCAGCTCCCAAGTGCTCCCTGCCATTGCTGAGATTACACAATCCTTCAAGGAATTTTAAAGACAGCTGTTTTGTGCGTGCTCCAAAGGAGCAGGGAGGGGGAGAAGCTGCTTTCTGCACTGCCAGGCAGTGTTGCTGTGCAGGACTGAAGTGCAGGTGGTGGAGAAAAGACCTACAAGGTCTCCAGTGTAGGAAGGGAGGGGCAGCTCTTCCCAGAAAACCTCTCCTGCATGGCACAGCTTTGAGAGAGGTGCAATGAGGTTTTTCTTTGGCTCAGTAACCAGGGTGGAGAGCCCAGAGCCATAAAAATGTGGCCAGGAAGGTCTCAAAAGCTCAAGAGGTCCATGGTGGTCCCATCTCACCACAGAGCCACACACAGAACTTACAGAAGGAGAGAATCCTGAAGGCTGGAAAAGAACAAGATCATCAAATCCAACCATTCCTTGATAAATAAACATCATTAGTGGAGGTTGGAAATGGAATGGAATGGAATGGAATGAAATGGAATGGAATGGAATGGAATGGAATGGAATGGAATGGAATGGAATGGAGTAGAGTAAGAATGGAATGGAATGGAATGGAATGGAATGGAATGGAATGGAATGGAATAGAATAGAATAGAATAGAATAGAATAGAATAGAATAGAATAGAATAGAATAGAATAGAATGTGGTAGAGGAAAGGAATTAAGTAAGAAATGGTTTTAGCTGCAGGTTTTGGAGAGGAGGGAATGAAAGGCTTTTATATTTGCAAAGCTCCTTTGCATTTTAGAAATGTGCTGTAACCTGAATTGTGCAACAGGATGTAGCATTGATAGTACTGTTAACATATTTTGATTGATTTTTATTCCTAGGGACAGGGAGTTTATAACATCTGAATGTTCCCCGTCTGTCTCAAGCAGTACTTCCCTAATTTCTTCCAGAAGTATTCTTTGAGGTCAAGTCTGGGCTTGGACATCCTGGGATACTTTTCCTGCATTTGCTTGTGGAAGAGATTTAACAGAACAACGCCCAAAATTTCTGTGTATTCATGAAGTCAGAAGATTCAGAATTATTTTCACAGCTGAAATATTCCAAGAGTTCATGTGAGCAGAAAAAACCCCAAACAAACCCCATAACAGAAACATTAAAATTTTATAGCAGGAGGAAAAAATTCCACCTTGACAGAAATTTATTGGGCAGTGGGATGGTTATGGAAAGGAAGTGAGATCTGGTTTGGGAAACTAAAAATCAGTGATTACTACAGTAAATTGTAGTAGTAATTTACCAGGAATTAAAATGGTAAAATGAGATCTGGTAAAATGAGATCTGGTAAAAGGGTAAAGTGAGATCTGGTTTGGGAAACTTAGAACTGAACCGACTAATCAGGGATTACTACAGTAAATTATTATAGTAATTTACCAGGAATTAAAAGGGTAAAATAAAATTTAATAGAATGTAAGAGTTTCACCCTTTTCATGGTTCAGGGAAAGGAGGATTCCCAAAGTTCTGCAGGGAAGCTGCAGAACCTCATGGAACTGAGGTGAGGGTGGAGAAAGGATGTGACAAGAGGTGACAGCCAGAGGGAAAACACCAGAATTGTGGCTCACTATGACAAGAGGTGACAGCCAGGGGTAGAACACAGGAATTTAAATTGGAATCATTCTAGGAATTACTTTTTTCATCATGAGCGTGGTCAGACATGAGATGATGCTGTGGGCTCACCCCTTATGAGGGGTTAAGGAAATCCAGAGGGGCTGGAACACGTTGGTTTGGCAGTGCCAGTGGAATAAGTGAAATTGTTTTATTGGGCCTGAAGTCTGAAGGCAGAGAGAGAAAGGAACCAAACCCATCCCTCTGGCTCGCTGCCAAACAACCTGAATGCTGCCAGAGCAGGATAATAACACCAATTGGCTCATTGTCTTTTCTCAAAAGCCATCTCCATTCATTCTGCTCCCTAATTGTTCTCCCAGCCAGCTCCCACTGCTGTGTTTGGGCTGCACAGCTGAATTCTGTGCTGCTCCTGCTTGGAATCTCAGCCTGGAGCACCTGGGGGTCAGAGCAGCCCTGGAAAAGCACAGCAGCAGGGGATGGTTTTGTAAGCAGGGCTTTGCAATGAGGAAAGCTGTGACGGTGTTCACAGGGGTCTTAGGATGAGGGAAGAGATGAGGATCTGACTCCATGTTTCAGAAGGCTGATTTATTATTTTATGATATATATTACATTAAAACTATACTAAAAGAATAGAAGAAAGGATTTCATCAGAAGGCTGTCTAAGAATAGAATAGCAAAGAATGATAACAAAGGTTTGTGGCTCAGCTCTCTGTCTGAGCCAGCTGACTGTGATTGGCCATTATTACAAACATCCAACATGGGCCAATCCCAGATGCACCTGTTGCATTCCACAGCAGCAGATAATCAATGTTTACATTTTGTTTCTGAGGCCTCTCAGCTTCTCAGGAGGAAAAATCCTAAGCAAAGGATTTTTCATAAAAGATGTCTGTGACAGAAACCTGCAGCAAATTATGAGAGGGAAGGCACCAAGCCATGATTGGAGGTGAGGTTCAAACAGGGGTGATCCAAGCAGCATCCTGGAGCACAGGGTGGGCATGAGGAACTGGACAAAATTCCTCTTTTCCCTCCCAAAAGTTGCCTTGGAGCTGCTGCTGCTGCTTCAGAGGATGCTCCAACCCTCAGATCATCATCTTTTGCCTGAATCACAATTCATGGGAACAGCAAAATGTGTGGTGAGGGGATTCTGATGAGACCCCTCTCACTTTTGAAGATGGAGTATTAATTTTTGCAGCCTGAGATTCAATTTCACTTCTTGTGCTTCGCAAGAATCGATAGTTATTCTTTAGATGTTGAGTAGAAAATAATTGTCTGGGTGTTGTTGGGAATGGCTGGATATACGAAATGATCAGCAATGACCCCTGGAGAGTCGGTTCAGGAAGGTTTGAATCACCCACTTTGAATGCAGAGATAAACAGGTTTTACCTTACATCTTAAATATTTACAGTAAAGACCAAACCATCCCTAATGCCTTCACCTAACAGGTTTTGACTCAGTGAAATTAAAGCTGGCAGTGAAATCAGAGTTATGTGGTTGCTTAAACCCCACCAAACCCACTATTAAATGTTACTGGACCAAAATGGATGTCTTGGACCAGAATGGATCTTTTGGTCAAATTTGGCAAATTTGGCACATAGATAAATTAATCTGAATCTGCCGCTTTTCTCAGAATTTTGTGGTGCTTGACTCTTCCTGCATTGCTCCCCTCCAGTCTGCAAACAGCCATTAATAAATTTGGGATATGGAATGACTCAGTTCATTATTAAAGGATACTGAACCTCAGAGACTGCAGATAATTACTTTTGCATACTATTAAAAGTGTTCGTAAAAATTGACATTATTTTAAGGCTCAACGAGAGGTACATGACTAAAATAGCATTAAAATTTTATTTTTTTTCCCCCTCTCTGCAAATCCAATGACATTTAAAATATGACATTTGGAAGGCAGAACCTCTAATATCCAATAATGCCAGCGTGTGTGGCCGTATTTCTTTGCTGGCTGCAGACAAATGCTTGTCAATGTCACCTTCAGCACCTGCCATCACTTATTAGCAGCTCTGAAATCCTGCTTGGGAAACTTTGGGAGCATTTTATAGCCACCAGGAAAGTCAATTAATTAGGCTGCGCCGCCACACGAGCGCTGCAATTATTTCGCCTTTCCCTTTGATTTTCTGTTGACCAGAAATTTCCAGGCAAATCTTGGAGGCCAATTAAGAAGTTGGAGGATTGCACACAAGTGCAGATCCCGTTCCTGTGGACTTTGGGCTCGGGATTTGCTCTGTGTGACTTTGATTTGTTCGTCTGCTTTGGTTTTTGCTCTCGTTGCTGCCATCTGCATTGCTCTTCAAGGAAATCCCTTCTTTTGAGAGCTCTTCCTTTCAAATTTAGCACACAAAGTTGGAGATACAAGAAGCAGTTTAGGAGTGAGGGATTCAGAATCAAACCTTGCTGAGTTCTCAGTATAAAATTGCTTCTCCTAAATATCCAGCTGTAAAAATCTGGGTTTTACTGTGTTTAGCCTTTTTTACCTTCTTTCATCAGATATCTGCAATCATGGACTGAGTGCATGTGGCACTTTCTGATGTGGTTCAGTGGGCAGGGTCATATTTGGTCAAAGGCTGGACTTGATGATCTTGGAGGTCTTTTCCCACCTTAACAATTCCAAGATTCTCTAATCAAACCCCAGACTAAAGTCTAAATTTCCAGTTAGCACTTAGTCAGGGTCCCATTCAACAAAAATGCATCCCACGACACAGGTTATTCAAACAACATTCATTTTCACATTTTCATTTCACCTTATTATCATTATTATTTTGGCATCCTTTAGGAGTTCCAGAAATGGAACTTCTAAAGGATGCCAAAATAATAATGATAATAATAAAATATTAAAATACAAATAAATTTTAAAATAATATTTTAAAATAATATTTAAAATAATTTTTTAATACCCACAGGAAAGGCTGTGCAGATATTGCTGTATGGCAGGAAAGTGTTTCAACCTCTTGGAATTTTTGTTTTCACCAATCTGTCCGACAGAGTTAAGTGCAAATGGTTCAGAGAGGGAATTCTTAAGAGACGAGTGAAAGATAAAAATTTCTGGGCTTGGATTTCTACCAAATAGCAAATGAATTTGAGGACTGGATAAAATGGGGCAGGGAACTGGTCTCCATCTGCACTGTCTGACCCAAATTAGAGCAGAAATCAGTGGGCTGTCAGGAATGAATCACACTGGAGGTGCCTAATAATAAACTGAGTCCTGACAGGCACAGGGGGAGAGGGTTTTGATGCCTTTTTTTCTGGGGCTCCCTAAAACCAGAGGGCAGACAGAGTGAAGGCAGTACAAAGAAGTTCTGGTTATTGAAGGCCCTTCAGGTACAGCCAGGGCAGACCCAGCCCCTCAGGGCCTACACCCAAACTGCCCCACGGCTAACAGGTTTCACACTTTTATCACTTTGGGCCATTTGCACTTTGGGGGTTCATCCTCCAATTCCAGCTTCAGGTAATGAAGGCATTGAGCCCCAGTTTGCTGCCCCAACTCCCTTTTGTTTCCATCTCTGGGCCTGGGGCAGTGAGGTGTCCTTGATTGCCAGGCCTGGAGAGGAATTGTTGTGTCTGCCCCAAATGGGGCAGCAGCAGCTGGCCCTGGGTGTGGAGCTCAGAGTTACACACTAAAGAACTGCAGGGTTACAGAGAGATGGAAATAGGAAAGCTCAAATCCTACAGCATCAGCTTCAGATGTGAAATGCTAAAAGGATGCAGGAAAGGAGGGAGATCATTGCATGGAGACTGTTCTGAGGAGCTGAAATCAGCCTAAGGACAGGACTGGCATTCCTGGTAAAGGATTACCCAGATTTTAGACCTTGTGTGGCTGAATGCTGCTAACTTTTGATTTCACTTGCAGTCGTGTTCACTCTCCAGTCCAGGTTTTAAGGACATTCCAGGCAGTGTCCAGGCTGAACACACTTCCAAGCAGCCATGGCCTGCAGTGAGATCCGTCCAGGATCTCCAGGGACAAACTCCATGGAAGAAACACCACTGCTCCTGTGAGATGACAGCCTTCCCTCCATGGAGTTACCACATTTCCCCTCCTCCATGCCTGCTCCATCCCTCTGGATCCAGCAGCATCACATGCTCTGGCCTGCATTGCCAAATGTTCAATTACTGCTAAACCACCTCTGCCGCAGACAACTTTTATGAAAAATCCTTTGCTTAGGATTTTTCCTCCTGAGAAGCTGAAAAGCCTCAGGAACAAAATGCAAACAATGATTATCTGCTGCTGTGGAATGCAACAGGTGCATCTGGGATTGGTCTCATGTTGGATGTTTGTAATTAATGGCCAATCACAGTCAGCTGGCTCGGACAGAGAACCAAGCCACAAACCTTTATCATTCCTTCCTACACTATTCTTAGCCTTCTGATGAAATCCTTTCTTCTATTCTTTCAGTATAGTTTTAATGTAATATATGTCATAAAATAATAAATCAGCCTTCTGAAACATGGAGTCAGATCCTCATCTCTTCCCTCATCCTGGGACCCCTGTGAACACCATCACACACCTCTCTAAAGGCTTGGATTATTTAAAATTCCCCTCAGATGGGGTCCTATTCCCAAGCCCTGTATCCCCTGCCTCACAAATCCAACAGGAGCAGCCTGCTGCAAAGCTCCCAGGCAGCAATTCCTCCTCACCAGGAGCAGACAGGCTGGATTATTTCAGTGCTGTTGTCAATAGGTGGCAATAATCTCCTTCCCTGCAGCTCCTTCAGAAATGTTTACACTTTTCCACCACCCCGCTTGGAAATGTTCTCTCAGAGTCTCCAGTTATTTATATCTGCAAAGTTCTGCTTTTCCCCCATTATAATTTTTCATGTCACCACAGGGCAGCGACGGGGGAGGCCTGGCATGACATTGCTTTATTAGAGCCGACACCTCGCCTGGCATCCAAGGAGTTCTCATCTGCTGCACTTGCAGCCAGCAGCCATTAGCATTCCACCTCTGTCCTGCCATCAGCTAATGTGCTCCCAAATATTTGCAGAAAATCAGATTTATAAAGTGGTCACAGAGCTCCAAGGAAGGGAGTTCACAGAATTCACAGAATCACCGGGTTGGAAGAGATCGTCAAGATCATCGAGTCCAACTCAGCCCTAACACCTCAACTGAACCCTGGCACCCAGAGCCACATCCAGGCTTTGTTAAACACACCCAGGGATGGGACTGCACCACCTCCCAGGGCAGACAATTCCAGGATTTTATCACCCTTTCTATGAAAAACTTATTCCTAAAATGTGACGCTCCAAGTTCATGGAGGAGTTCAGAGCATGGAGGAGTCACAGCAGCATCACCAGGGACACCCAGGATTTGCTTTCCTGTTGCTGTTCCCCCCTCTGCTCCTGATTTATCTAGGATGAAACTCAAACCTTTACAAACACCTGGTTTTCTGTTCCCCCCTCTGCTCCTGATTTATCCAGGATCAATCCCCAGCTTTCACAAACACGTGTTTTCCTCCTGCTTTATCAGAAAGGGGTGATGACATTCAGGCTCCTTTCAAATTTGTCACCTTTGAAGTTCATGGAGTGAAAACACATCTTTGGATTTGCTGAATGTGTTGAAACCCCCTCACACCAAACAGGAGGCTGGAAATCATTCAGGCAAATCTCAGAATGAACCAGGGTGGCCACTGCCAAGTGCTTTTTGCACTGGTTAATCTGCTTTTCCTCAGGCTGGGTTTTTTAATCTCTTAAAAGATGAGAACACGATTTTCCTGCCATTTTTGTCCTGTTTCATCTTGACAGCTGTGGCTGTGCAATATTAGCAGTTACTCATGAAACACTTCCCTACGCAGGGTTTGGGAGCATTTTAATGTCACATTCACATCACACTCACAAAGGTTCAGCTGCTAAAGTTGGTACACAACAGTCACTGATATTTTCCTGAAGTTTTTTTTGATGTGAAGAGCCAGGATGTTGCTCACACACCACAGGAATTAATATTTATATTATAGAATTATAGAATCATTAAAATTGGAAAAATCCTCTGAGATCATCAAGAGTTGAGACCATAAATATATAAATAATATAAATATAGAGAATAAAGTTACCTTGAGATTTGGGATCCTGAAATTTGGGAATGGGGACCAAGGCCAAGGTACCACTAATAAATGCACATCATATTGTTTGTGGTTCTCATGTTTTTATTAATTTTACTTGATTCCCACCCCAGCCCCTCACAGGGAGGAATTCCTTCCTCACATCCAACCTCATTACCTCCAGTTCAGCTCATTCATCATTATCAATCATCTTTCTAACTTCCAATCTGAACAATTTTATTTTCCCACCACAGGTCCTGCTGGAGGTGACCTGGAGCAGATGTCCCCAGTCAACCCATGGGCTCACAGTTAATATCTTAACAAAGCAAATCCAGGGCCTCCATCCCTGAGCAGCTGGAGATGGTTGGAGGAGGGAAAGCCCTCAGGGGGAAGCAGCTGCTGGGGTTTATAAAGCAGGAGCAGAGGTTGGGGTTTCCTTATCCCAAAGGAGAGAAAGTGCTTCCTGCTAGGAATGAGGAATCCAACTGCTCATCTTCTCTTCTCCAGCCCTTCCAACTGCAGGAACCAGGGAGAGCAATCTTCTGTCCACTGTCCCAGAGGTAAGGCTCGTCCCAAGGATGCTCTTAGGCTGTATACAGCTTGTGTTGGAAAACATTAGAGGCTATAAGAAAAATTTACTTCTTTTCCCTTTATTTAAGGGGGTGTAAACAACTCAGAGAAGTTGGGGCTTTTGTTGTTTGGATGTTAGCTGTTGCAAATCTTTGACTTCTTAAAGCTCTTGGTTTTATGATGTGTGTCTGTTGGAGAACTGATGTTATGAATCTGACACATAAATTGTCTTCCAAGTGTTTTTATTCAGGCTTTGAAAGATTTAATCCACCCTCTTTTTTTAATTTTCTTTTCTTGTTTAATTCATTCTTTTCTCTTGTTGGGCCTGCCAATATTTAATTCTCAGAGTCCTAAATAATTTCAGGGTGCAACTTTTGCCTCTAAGTTAACAAGAGCATAACAAGAATGAGGCAGGCATAGGCAATGAGCAATCACCAGACAAGGCAGAGGCTGCATTTGGTTCCTAAAGAATTTTTTTCCAGCAACAAAATGCTCATTTCATTCTTGCCAAGGCCCCAAAACTCTGCTGCTTAGAGGTGCACAGCTCTCAAGGCTCTGGGTTCATCCTTTCCTCTCCTCCTTTTGACTCTGGCTGCAGGAGCAGCAGATGAAGTTCCAATTATCCCGCTCAAATCAAACATTCCTGGCAGGGACAAAGGAAAGAGGCTCAAAATGGGAAGAGCTGGGTAGAATAAAATAAATAAAATAAAATTCCCTGCCCCAAAAGCAGGGAATTCACCCTCTTGGTGCTCCAGCAGCTGCAGCTCTCCAAGCAATCCCAAGGAGATTGTTTATCCCAGTGCTTCTTTGGGAGGTGCCTCAGTTCTGAAGAGAAATTCATGATTATTCAAGTGGGCTGGTTTGTGTTATTGATATCGAAATATCTTCCTAAATTAGTCAGACCTATTTACATGTTCTAGCCAAAAAAACCAAATCTATAGGACAGACGTCACTTGTAGAACTACACTCAAGCTAACCAGAAGCTTCATAATTTGTTTCTTTTCCTCTGGAGGCATTCATGTAGCTTTCTTTATATTTTTCTTCTTGGTGAAAGAGAATTTTAAAACCACCCAATTTCACCAACTAATCAAAAATGTAGGGTTTTTCTTTGCTTTCAGCTGTTAAAGGAAAATATTGACTCAACAAAATTGCCTTGTTTATTAGGAATAGATGGCCTTCAGTAGAACAATTAATTAAATTAAAATAATTTTATTGATTTAATGAATTTAATTAATTCTCCTAAAAAATTCTAGCCCCTCAGTGGGAGAGGGCAATACCAGGAGCTGGGAGATGGGTGGATGGAAGAATTCCTGGGAGCTCAGGGAATGAGCAGTGAGAGCTGCAAGCCCTGGGATCCAGCAAGGAGCAGGAATCCACACTTTGGTAGGCACTGCCTTTCCCATCACCCCTCTTCATTGCAAATCAAACTGGAATCTTTGGAGGTTTATATTTTAATTTATATTTATATTTAAATGCTTCATTCAGGCAGGTTTTTTCTTTCCCCGCCCACTATTACCTGTGGTTTAAAGAGAATGTGCATTTTGATCAATGGAAACTGCAGGCCTTAAACCAACAGATCAAATGTAGGAACTTCTTGAGCATTAGCAGAGCATTGTTCCATGTAACTTCAATTTAAATATTGATTGTGCAGCTGTTGGAGCACCAAAACCCATAAAACCTGGATATATGGTGAGTGCATCCACCACTAAGGGAACTGGAAAGTAGAGCTTTAAAAAAACCTATAAAAAAATCAATTATTACACTGATTTAATCCTCATATCTAGCAAAATATTCTGCACCAGGGAGTGCCAGCCCTGTGCTGAAGTGTTCTGACAAACAAGTGTGATGCTACTGAGGGTGCTTTTGGTGTGTAACCGAGTTTATTTCCCATCTCCAAATGTCTTTGCCAAGATGTGCTGCAGGGGAGGGCTCGGTGGAGCTGAAATAATGCCCACCACGAGGAGCTGCAGCGAGAGAACCGGGGGCAAAAACATCCCACCTTCCCTGGGGGCTTGGGATGCAATTTCTGGCTCTCGTGTCTCGGAAAGAAATCCCTGCTGTGTGAAACCAGGAGGGGTCATCCCTTTTCTTCCAGGCCAGCAGCTCCCAGTGCCTGAATCATCTCCTGGGCAGTGCAAGTTCCCTTGGACTGCTGTTTATCCCTTTGGGATTTCACCTTCTGGGCACTGGAGCAGGGTAGAACTCTGTTAATTTCCCTTAATTGGCTCGTTAAATTGAGAGTGGATCCCAGGTCTGTGCAGGTCTTGGTGTCTCCATCCTTTAATTATATTTACTTACCCCAGGTGAATCCATAAAGATGATCCCAGCGTCTTTACAAGCCTGGATTTTGGAGTCTGCCAAGGCCAGCTGCAATCTTTGGGTCTTTATTATTCCACAGCCACATCTGGGTGGACAGAGCAGACTCTCTGTACATGTTTCACTTCGTGTTTTACAAGGTGCAGCCAATTATTCACTGCAGGAACCACCGGCACTCGCTGCAGAGGAGAAAATGAAATATAGGCCTTGCAACCCACCTGGCACTGCTCATTCCCTGTGCCTTGGACACGTTTTTATTGGGAATAGACAGCTCTAACCACACTGTTTGGGTGTTTTAAACCACGAGTTAGGATTAATGTCTATAATAAAGAAATAAATAGGAATACCTTGATGCAGGGACGCCTTCCACAGTCTCACTCCAAGCTTTATCCAATTTCTCCTGAATATTTTCAGGGATGGGACAGCCACAGCTTCTCCCTGCTCCCAGGGAAGAGAGCAGGTTGGACAATGAAGAGAAGGAACAGCAGATCCTACAAAATAATTAATAATGCAAGGAACTCTATCAGCTGCTCCTGCTGATGCCTTTGGATGGGAGCATGGAATTTAATGGGAAGGGAATATGGAAGGAGCTGCAAGAATTATCCCACACAAGGTGCAATTAACACCTGGGAGCTTTGCACTGCTGAATAACTTTAAAACCAAGCGCTCAGAAGGATAAAAAGGGGATTATATGATATTCATGGTGATAATGAAAAGATCAGGATTTATTAGTGAAAATCACAATGCAGAGGAGAAATCATCCTGGTTTTGGGATTTACACTGCCAGGATCACCAAAGAGCTGACAGCAGCAGGTAGGAGCTGCCCCGAGGGCAGGGTGTTCACCATTTATTTTAAAAAGGTTTTTTACACCCTTTTTGAAAGTTGTTATTCCTACACGTGTTACCACGGCCCCAGGTAGGGCCTGAGATTGAGAATTTTTAAATCCCTGGCAGCTTTTAAGAGCAAAGAGTTGTTCTGGGCACAGGTTTGGAAGTGTTTACAGCACTGCCAAGGCTTTTTGAAGGCTTTTAAATGTGCAGTAAATTCGAGGGGCAACCTTTTAAGGATGGAAAAATGCATCTTTGGGGAGGTTTGGGTTTTTCTACAAAAGTTATTGGGCTCACTCCTGGCATGGAAATGTGGGAATGTGTCTGAGCATTTTGGCGCCTAAACACCAGGTAACTGCCACAGTTCCACACCATTTTGGAGCTTTTTAGTTGTGGATCATTATTATTCATCAGAATAGCCTTCAGAATTGTATTTAAACATTATTATGTATGTTAAAATCAAGAATAAGTGAAAGCACAGTGAAATCTTAAAGGGGAAAAAAGAAAAGTGGAATTTTTACCTCATGAATCACTACCAAAAGTAGTGGAAAGAAGGGAGAAATATCCCAGAAACCAAAGATCTTATAAGGAACTGATATAAGCAAGACCCTCCAAGTCTGTTTTTTTTTTTTTTTTTACAGTTTTAATTCTGGGATTTTGTAGCTCTAATTCTGAGATTCTGAGTTAGAGCAAAAACAAAATGCCAGCTAAGATGCAGAGTTAATTAGTGAGCAGGGAGTATTTGCTTTTAGTCCTATTTTTTGCCAATTGAAACACACAGTCTTAAGTAATGAACAAATAATCATCTCTTCAATGATTTAGCTCTGTTTATTTCCTTCAATATCCCATTGTCCTGGGAGGCAATTGATGAAGTTGGGGAGACACTGTGCAGCATGGTGTGAAATGATATTTGTACCCCAGTCACAGCAGATAGAATTCTGCCGGGCACATCCTGAATTCCCTGCTCCCTTTAATCCACTCCTTTCATTATTCCTTGCATATTGCTTTTTGCAAGAAAAAACTAATTTCAGAATATATCAGGAATTTTGCTGCTAGAATGGCAAGTTCAAGGTTTGAAGCAGCAAACACTGAATTATGGTTGCCATTCACTTGTTAAGCTTTCTCTGGCCTGATTTAGCTGGCAGCAGATTCCAACAGAGTTAAGAAGGACAATTGGTAAAAAAAATAAAATGATAAACTGTGAGAGGCTAAACTGAACACCAGTTTAGCTCAATAAAGCTCTTTATGGATAAATAACAGCAAAGAGCCACTGATTCTTGCTCTGGGCTATTATTGACTTGGAGAGAAGTCTCCCATATATCAATCAATAGGGAGGTTTGGCTGGCAGAGTTTTACTACAAAGGGAAATGGACTGAAAAAGTGACCTGAAAAAAGAGAAGCTGAAGTGTCTCAACATGGAGCGCTTCAGAAAGTTGTGTTTCAGTGAGAGACTGCAGCTGCAATAAAAATGGAGAGACAAAAATGGGCAGCAAATATTTGGGGTTATTTGGGTGGTGCAGCTCAGCTGTGTGGGTTGTGCTGCTGCTGCTGCTGCTCCTGCAGAGTAAATTAATAGAGATCCCATTAATAGAGATCCCATTAATAGCAAAATATTTCCCTGAAAGTGTCCAAGGCCAGGCTGGATGGGATTTTTAGCACCCTGGGACAGTGGAAGGTGTCCCCACCATGGCAGGGGTGACACTGGATGGGCTTTGAGGTCCCTTCCAACCCAAACCTTCCTATAAAGGATAAAAAAGACTCATTGAGGTCTCCAGGGTGAGAATGAGAGCTGAGAGCAGGTAAAATCTCCAGAGCTGGAGGTGGGAAGGGAAGCAGGAGCGATGCTGGGTGACCTCCAGGCCCTGACTGAGCAGTGTGTGCTGATCACCCTTTGTTACAGAGCACAAACATGGGTTTATTTTAGGGTTTGCTTTTCACCAGATCAAGGCCTTGCTGGAGGTGCTGAGAATGCCTGAAAATCCATGCAGTGATTCCCACACTTCCTTGAGGCACAGCTGGAATCTGATTATTTCCCAATCCCTCATGTCCCTCACTGTGAGGGGGGGACAATGGTGGGCCTGGCAAGGTTGTGCCCCACAAGGAACAAAAATCCTCTTCTTTCCCTCCTATCAGCAAAAACTGGCTCCAATCCAGTCAGTTCTTGAACAAAATGTGAATTCTGAGCACTTCAGTTTCCAGCAGTTGTTCTGAGCTCTGTTTATTTTCGCTCTCCTCTGTGAGGGAGCTCCAAAGGGCCTGGTCAGACAACACTGCTGGTGTTAAACACCTTGGAGTAAACAGAGCAGGAACAATTAGCAATGTCAGCTTTAAAGTTTCCGTTTGCTACAGGGAGTAAATCAGTCCAGCAGGGCAAAATGTTCCAGAAGAACACCAAGATCCAGCTGCTGCAGAGGTTCAGGGCAGCTGCCACCTTCCAGGAAAGGTATTGGAAACTGCTTTGGGAGTTCTGGCATTCTTGGCAATTTCAGGTCACCCAGAGATGCTGAAAAGGAGTTTTTTAAAGCTGAACCAGCTGCATGTAACTGTGTAAAAAATGAGCCTTGAGTGTATTTTAAAGGGTTGAAGAGTGCCTGATTCAAGGTGATGTTAAATTCTGTTTGTTTTTGTGTTGTGCAGTCGCTCACATATTAAAAGATGGTCTGGTTCATTGATAGTAACACTCAATACAGAAATCATTCTGATATTTTTCATTCCAAGTGCTCCTCATGCAAGGGCCTTGTCCCCTCTGCCATCTCTGCTGGTTTGGGGAGCCCAGGTGAAGCAGGCTCAGCCTGAGCCATGAACTCCTGTGCAAATCAAACCTCTGCCGTGCCCACAGAACACACCATGAGGGAGAGAACCGTGCTTGAGGGTTCGTGTCAGATCTCTGAGGGTGCTGATAGATGTGGAAATGCTGGAAATGTCTGCTCCTGTCCATGCATGAGAAGGGCAAGGGCCAGCCAGGGAGGTTTTTCTCCTTGCATTGATCCCACAGCTGGGAGCCAGCAGGAAAATAATCAACATCTCCTCTGCCAGTCTCTCCTGAGCCCTGCTGTAGGTCAGGCCATGCTCCAGTCCCAAGCAGAGCAGCAGAATATTTACGGACGCTCGTGGAAAGAATGGATAATTATTTCTCAGTCCTGCTGCAGTATTTATAGGCCCTTCTCCAGGAAATGTAGTGAAAATGGAGAAAAATGTTACTACGAGGCAGCTGTGAAATCCCATTTGCAGTTGTAGCTGCTCAGAATTTTTGCTTGATGATTCTGTTCCAGGAGCAGCCTGTTCTGCACCCTCAGTGGTGACCTTTCTCTTCAGCATGAACTTTACAGTGCTCATTTCCCTGCAAAGCTAAGGAGGAGATGGATACCAACACCCCTGCTTGTAAATTCCTCCGGTATTCCTGTTTGATCCTCCGTCCTCAGAAATGACATTTCATCATCCGTGTTAGGGGAAATATCTTCATTTTCTAACACATTTGCTTTACTCCTGGCCTGAGTTGGGAATTGCATCTTCAGAAAGACAAGAAAATCATCATCCAGCTCAGACCAAGCCCAAATCCTTCTGTCTCCACCCTATGGAGGGCAAGGGAGCAGGAGGTGGAAGGAAACAAAGGATGGATGCTCAGGATCCAGTGGGATCCAGCAGCACTGGTTTTACTGGGATTTTCTGACAGGAATGTCCAGGATTGTCCTCACATCTGGAGCCCTCACGTTTGGGACCCGAAGAGCTCAGCAAATTTAAATTGTGAATTTCCATTGGGAAATGCCTGGGGACACAGGCTGGTTACAGTAGGGACTTTACTAATGGCTAATTAATTGTCTAAACACATTAACTGTTGATAGGCAGAGGGAGAGAGGGGCTGGCATGAATAACAATGAAAGGCAAATGATCAGCCTCAGCTCTGAGCATCCCAAATTGAGAAACACTGATTTAATCTCTGCTGAGAGGCACCTGGGCACAGCCTGCCCTGCAAAACTGCCGGGGAAACTTCGCTGCTGCCAAATCAAGGAACAATTCCAAGTTGGGTTTTGTCCTGTTTTCCTTATTTTTCTCTAATCCTTGTTCTAAAACTAAAGCAAAACCCATGTCACTATCAGTTATCTTGCCACAGGAAGATGTTTGATTATCACACATCCCTCATGTTTATTTAGCTCAATAAACAACACAAAGGCAGCTTGTAGGAAATGAATCCTCCCTGCATTATCTTGTTATCTGCATTTCCTCTGGAAGAAACACTGCTGGAATTATTGTGTTTGTATTTTGAATTATAATATAAATCAGCTTGCAAGAGGAAAATAATTGGCTTCTCCACACAGCAGATTTGAACCTTTCCAGGCTCTGTGTTTCAGCTGCAGTATTCAGGACAGATACTGAATTTCCTTGGTGTTAAAAGCTGACTTTATGGGCAGATGGGACATTCAGTTAGCTGGGAATTTATCAGCTCTTTCAGGAATAAAATCACATCTTGAAGAGCAGAGTAGTAAAAATGTCCATGGGAAGTTTCTCCTGCTGGAAGAAGGCACTGCTGTCACATTTTTTTTCATTTGGCTCTTTGCTAAGCAAAACACCAAAGTCCTCTCAGAAGCAAAGCCACCATGGGTGGCAGTGATGGAGAGAAACCTTCACACCACAGCAGGATGAGCACTTTGTCCTTTTAAAAGTGCCTCAATTGTCTCAAAACCTGAAACTCTTTAGAGAAAAAAAGTGAAAATATTGCAATGATGCCATCCCTGGCTGGGGCAGAGCTGTTTTGAGGAGAGTGGAGATGAGCTGAGAGGTGCAGATGGTGCCAGTGGAGGACAGGGCTGATTGGGGAGGGTTTCTTGGTTTCTCAGGGAGATGGGCTAAGACAAACATCTTCTGTGAGAAAAATGCTCTGGGAAGTCATTTAAAGTTTTATTTTTGAAGCAGAATCACTTACTGTGGCTGTTGGAGATTTGACAGTAAAACACCAACTCTCTTTTTACTACAGAACCTGAGGGGATGAAGAGTTTTGGGTTCTTCTTCTTAAACATGTGCTTTGGTAGGGAAGCTGGAAGCACATTCCAGGCCCTTTTCCAAAGTCCCTCTCCAGCTCTCTCAGAGCCCTTTTAAGCACTGGAAAGGGCTCTAAAATATCCTTGGAATCTTCTCCTCCCCAGGTAAACACTCCCAGCTCTCCCAGAGCAGAGGTAGGACAGAAACTGAACCAGTTCCTCAAGACTCAGCAATTACTAATTAGAAGATGAAGTCAATAATTGCTGCAGTGTGAAGGTTTGGATGCAGATAAATGTGTAAAGATGCCAAGAATAAACTAAATAAAACAGAATTACATCAAACATTTGCCTCATGTTGAGGGGGCTCAGTGTTTGTTTTGTGAGCCCTGGCTGAGGGGATGTTTAATATCTGAGCAACTGCTTGCAGGGAAACACTGGGACCAATAAAGAATCTGGGCCTCCAAGTGCCTCAGCACTTCAAAATGTCATTAAAAGTCACTCCACAAGACAAGCACTAAATATATATTCTGCCTCTCCACGCCAGCTTGCTGTGGGATGTGCATGGAGCTGTGCATTTATAATATCAAACCAGGGGATTGAGGAAAATCCTGAGCTGGAAGGGACCCACAAGGACCATGGAGTGCAACCCCAAGGCCTGCACAGACACCCCAACACCCCAGCCTGTGCCTGAGAGCTTTATCCAAATGTTCCTTCAGCTGGGAAATCCTTGGTGCCTGCTTCATTCCCTCCACCAGCGCCACAAAAACCATTCCATTCACTGAAAATCAGACTGCTAAGGAAATATTCCCATTCCCAGGAAAACCAGGCCGAGGCCGGGTTTGCAGTTGTGGGGATTTCACCAGGAGCTGCTCAGCAGAAAGAAGGAAAGAAAGAAAGAGCTGCTGTTGGAATATGAAATTGCACTAAGCTGTGATTAAAAATTAATCCGACTTCTGATTGGAAAAACTTGGAAATTAACGGTGCAATCCTTACAGGAATACATGAAAAGGTTACCGCTGTCAATTTTTCATGGATTAAGTTTCATTATCAGATCAGGCCATAAAACCAACTGGTTTCAGGAGGGAAATTTCCATCTTCCAGGATTTTCCCCACCTTGTTTATTCCTTCAGCTTTAATGTTGATGGTTTCACCTCTATCTGTATTTGCATAAATCTCTGAAGTTGCATTTCCCCTTTTTTCCAAACCTTTTCCTTGCTTTTTTTTCTTGTTTGCTCATTTTCCTCCCTAAATTTTCAGTTCCTCAGATGCCATTTTTTAGACATTTGTTCTGATTTTTCCAGGCCTTTATTTAAGCTGTTTGTAGTCCCTCATACTCTTTACTGAAGCCAAATCTTTTGATTTCATATTTTATTTTATCTGACCAAGCACTAAACCTAAATAATACTAAAATCTATTTAAATCTCTTCTTTCATCTTTGTCTACTCTTGATGTTTTGAAGATCAGGTGACAAATCTTCCAATTTGATAAATAATACACTTTAAAAGATGCATTTTTAACATGAAACATTTAATTAGAGGGAGATTTTTATTGCATTGATCTCTTAATCCCTCTTATTGATATCTCCTCCCATATATGTTGAAAAATATTGATTTTTACCACTCTTCCCCACTGTCCTTGTGACTCTTTAGGTTCTGTGTTCATGCAGAAACCAAGTCATTATTCTCTTCTTTTTTCAGTTCATTTTAAATTTATTTTTTAGCATATTTATGAAACATTTAAAAAAACATAAGGAGAGCCCTTGAAATAATAGCTGAGCCTTGCCAAAATATTTTTTTATTATTAATGAGATACACAAAATGCAGAGATTTGCTGCGCTATGAATCTTGAAAAGTGCTTGTAATCATAATATTTATCTCTAGATTTCTCCTGAATCAGTGTTTTATGGTAATTAACAGTGAGTAATGGTGACTTGATGAGTTATCTTTCAAATTTTGAGTTCCCTAAACCTAAATTTTAGTTATTAATGTTCTTTTTTCATGAGCTGTTTCCATATGCAATCCCAGTGTTATCCCAAATTCCCAAAAGCTCTCAGGCCTGGAGCTTGCAGAGAATCCTTTTTTTCAGTGAAATATTGGCCTTCTCCAGTATAAATGTTCAGCAATTATATAATATATAAAATATTATATATATATACACATATATATATATTATATCTTAGGCCTTAGCATAATATCAAACTATGTAATGTTAAAATGCTTTTAATTGTGTAATATATAAAAATACATATTTCTATGTTGTCAATATTATAAATATTATAAATTTAATAATATGTATATAATATTATTATTATTATGATAGAAATGCATTATATAGTAAAAGATATATTATTGCACATGCATTAAAATATATTCTTAAAATATATATTAAATATATTATATTGCATATAAAATAAATAATATACATTTATATTTATACATTTATGTATAAATATATAAATATGTATGTTTATATATTTATATAACATATTTATATATTTATGTTATATAAATATATAAACATATATGTTTATATATTTATGTATATACACTACTATTTATATAAAATATAAATATATATAATGTATATATAAAATATATAGTATATACTTATATTTATGTAAGTATATACTATATATTTATACACTAATAATATATATATTATATTTATACGCTACTATTTATTTAAGATATACAGTGCACACATAAACTAACAGATTACACTATACCAAAAAGCAAAGTGTTTAAAAATTGTAACTTATCAAAATCTTTGTGGTTAACAATGCCATGCTAAAGCCAATGCATAAATGCAAAAGCCAACATTATATTGTCATTTATAACAAAATTATTTCAGTTCCTCAGGGTGATTGTGTCACATTGCAGGGGCTGCAAACCCAGAGAGCTCCCAGCCCTCTCACCCAAACCCCAAACCCCAAACCCCAAACCCAGCCTGGTGAGGGAAGAATTTCATTGCTTGCAGAGGCTCACGCTCAGTTTTTGGTCTCCTTCAGTGTGAGGGATTTTGAAGGAATTTGAGATGGGAATTCTGAATTATTTTTGATGATGTAACTTATTTTTCTTATCTTCCACATAAGTGAAAAGGGTGAGTTCAGCTCACATCTTCATAGCACAGTTTGTAAAGTCACAAAACCCTTAGTTACAAGGCCTTTGAAGGCGTTATTGACTAATAAAACACTACTAACAAAGATATTTATGTTTTTAACCTAATCTTTAAATATTTTGTCTTACAGACTTATGTTACTGTGTAAGCTTTCTTACTTAATTGTGTTATGACACACAAACTTATTGAATTCTATTCCAAACTTCTGATTTACTTGTATAACTACTTTTATTTTTTTATATCTTAAACTCTAAAACCCTAAAGTTTCTTTTACTTTATTTAACATGCCTCTAATTTAAACTATTAATCCACATTCTCACTTCTAAGACTTAAGTTTCGAAACCTTTTCTACAGCCTTAAATCGAATCTTATGTTTAATTTTAAACTTTAGCCCAGCCCAAAATTATAGGAGTTGCTTACTTTTGAAATTCCAGCATTTTAAGATCTAATTCATCGCAAGTCAAACACTGCTCTTTGAGGTTGTCATTTTAATGAGTATTGTGAGTTTCATGTTGTTGCAGTTAGGATCTGTTTATTAAAAAAAAAACCCACAAAACGTCTTAAATTTAGCCTTGCTTATTGAACCGCGGCTAAAATCATCATCATGCAGCATTTGGGGTCACGCTGAAGGTTCTTCTGAGCTCTGAGGGAAATTTCTGACCCATAAACCACAACACATCTGATTTTTATTTGTTACATTTGCGCTGTAATAAAGTTTAGTGACAAACGAGGAGAGGACGGATCTGTAAATGAGTAAATGTGGGAGCTCAGGGAGAGATGGAGCAGAATTTGTCTCGTTTCATATTTCCATTTTTCCCTTTTGCAATTCCATGGCCCTTCTGTCAAGCCTGGCAGATCCTGATGATTGTCCAGGAGATTTAAACTTTGATTTTCACTCTGATTTACCAAGTTTTTATGTTTCTTTAACCCTCTCCCAAAATCTCGATCTCCCCGCTAGCGAAGCAAGGACTGATGCCGCCCTTAATTAATTTTCAATCTCCAACCCTCAGACTGCAAAAATATCATTCAGTTAGATGACTTTTCTAATGAACATATCTAGTTCTGTGTCAGTAAATATCTATTTTCACTGCTGTGCTGTTTCATCACGGCTGCCAGCTTGTTTGGAGAGGAATCAAAGTGATGTTCCTCCAAATAACACAAATCATCCGTGCCTCCAACCCACAGCGTTGAATTCCTACCAACAACTTGCTTCTTGTGTCTCCTGAAATATTTCCCATCCCATAAATCAAATATTAGCACAACACCAACTTGTGGCAGCCCCAGCAACTCCTTAGGATGGAACAAAAAGCAATTTTTTAATTGCAGAAGCTTCCAAGTGTGAGACAAATCTCGCGGCTGAGGTGGTTCAAAGGAGGCTGAGGAAAACAAGCACTGAGGTGGGAGCAAATTCTAAATGTTGGAAACTTAATAATTTAATATTCATTATTAAATTTCATAATAAATAATTTAATAATTGTAAAAATACATTAATTTAATAATGCATTTAATATAATATTTGACGTTAATATTGATATTACTAATTCTCTGTTTTAAGGAGCTGACCAATCATGTGTAGACCCAAAAAAGGAGGATTTTCTGTAATTATTTCTGTATCCTGCAAATAGTTTGGAGACTCTGTGGTCACCTGATTTTTACCAAGGAACAGTTTGCACCTTAAGCAGTGTTTATCCTAAAAGCATTATCCTTATCCTAAATCTTATCCTAAAAGTTGCAGTGCATCAATCCCCCCTCGATGCCATCCTTTATTCCCCTGTGCTGATAAAAGGAATCCTGAATTCCTCAGCATTGCTGGAAATGTTTCCAAGCAAAATGATGCTTATCCTCATTTTTCACTGCTGTCACAAACCCTGCATGCAGAACCCATCACAGAACTCTGAGAATCAAGAGAAAACTTGATTTCTGTGGCCCAGCATTTTGGGTTTTGGCTCATTTAGCTGAGCCTGGTGCCCTTTTGCTGGCAGAGCCTCGTGTTTGCTGCCCCAGCTCAGGAATATTCCATCAGTCAGCGCTCACTGCTCCAGCACATCCACATTTACATTCCCTTCCTCCCATTTCCCTGCTTCCAATCTTTTTTTGTTTTTTTTTTTTTTCCCAAAGCTATGTTATTTTGAAGCATTTCAGCTCATTCTCATCCACATCTCTAATGTCTCTATTTGCTGTATTTGATTTTCTAATTTCATTTGGGTGAAATTCGCCAATTTTTCCCTTTTTTGTTTTATTTTTTTTTCCATATCATTAGTGAAGATAAGAAAGAATTTATCTCTCTGAGGGAATATATTGCAGTAGTTGTGTCAGTGATATTATAGAAATGATTTTTTTTTCTCCCTTTTAGGGTCCAGGGAAGAAAGAAGAAGAATCTCCAGAAGAAAACCCCTGGAGATTAATTTGGAATTTGTGGGCTGAAGAATGAGGATTTGAGTCACAGCTGACCACACGTCTTGAGAATCAGAGAATCATTAAGGCTGGAAAAGACTTTCAAGATCATTAAGTCCAACCTTTGTATTTGCAGTTAACAAGGTGAATTCTGACTAAAATATCCGAGGTGGTAGAGATCCATTAAAAAAATCCATTTTTTTTGCCATTGTTAGATGTAATTACATTCCTTCTTTACTGCATGGAATTGTCTTTTGGGTACATATTTTTATTGGCAATCAGAGAAACACCAGCAGCAGCCTAAAATATGAAGTATTTAATGCAAAATATGAAAATCTCATAGCGTTAGTGGAAAAAATTTAAATATAGGTTAAAATAGCACAGAAGTTTGGGATTACAGTGATAAATATCAATTTTTGTTCTAGAACTCTGTGTTTGGCATAGAAAAGATCAAAAAAAAGGGAAAGTGCTGCAAGAAAAATGTGAATTTTGCTTAGAAAGGATGAAAAAATGCGGGAAAAGGTGCCTGTGCTGTAGATTCAGATTGTACTTGCAATTCATTTACGGAGCTACTGAATCCAGAGTTAAATTGTTAATTTATTCCATGTTATCTTTTAAAACTCATGAATAGCAAAGACAATTCTCTCTGGTTTACTACAGAGCAGGTACTTGAGGTCATGAATCTCCTCTGCTTTAGTTATAAGGTACAAGAATTCTTGATCACAACCTTCAAATCTGATTTTTTTCACTTTCTCCTTCTGCCTTTCCTTTTTCCCCCCAACAGAATTGCTGTTTTCTCAGTATTCTCTCATCCCCAAATGCCACTGTAAATCAGCCCTCCAGCTGTCTCCATTCCTCTTTCCTCTGGCTCCTTCCACAGTGCACTTATTAAACATAACAATAACAATAAATTATCCCCACTCTTCTCTTTAAATCACAAACATTTCTTTTGGCCAGGTTGTGCCAGAAAATCCTGCAGCCTGGATTCCGTGGTTCTCTCCAAAATTTCCCTGCTGGCTGCATTCTCCCATCTCCTTTTCCACCTCTCCATCCCTGCTCCAGTCTCTCCCTTCCCCTCCTTTTCCTTCTTCACAATATTCAGCCCTCAGTATTTCAGTGTGGCTTTTCTACAGGGAAAAAAATCCTCTTAAAATTCAGATATTCCAGCTTAAAATTGCTCTGCTCTTGAAAAATCTTCTGGTGACATCGAGGCAAAATATTGGTGCAGGCTGGAATATGGGAAAAGTTTCTCTCTTGTTAGTTGTTGTTGTAAGTTCTGAGTAACTGTGATTAAATTTTAAGAGCGATAAATTGGATCAGCTCAAGGATTTTTTATTATTTCAACGAAGCCCAAACCCGAAGAAGTGACAGCAACCCAAGCTAACAAATAAAAACAATGGCTTTAATTAGAATAATTCATTAGAAGCAGAAATCCAATGTGCATTTTGTATGAAGAGAGGAACAAAGTCCAAAGCGCTGCTGTTTGCACTCCGAGATAAATGCAAAAAACCCGAGCAATGTATAAAATTTAAATCACAACATTCCTACAGAGCTCCAGAAACACCAGTTCCTGCAGGGCTCTGTGTGAGTTACAAAGGATGCCTCATTACATCTCCCAGTTTGAGGCAGGTGTTTGTTAGGCTGTTTTTGATGCTGATGTTTGGGCTTTCATTTGAATCCGGGCAGCAGCTCTGGAAGCACCACCCTGAGTCTCCCCGTGGCTTCTGCAGAAGGAGCTGTGGCTCCAGCACCACGGAGGAAAATCTGCATTTTCACTTCTTTTACCAGGCCTATTTTGGCATATTTTTGGTTTCTGGGTTGAAAACCTTCCACAATATGAAATGTAATAATTTAATATCATCAAACAATTAATTATATAATAATGATAATAATTTAATAAATATAATAATTAATTATTAAAACAAACTCTCAGCCCCCCCAACTTTTTCCTTGCTTGCCTCTTGTCTTTCCCATCTGGGCCCATCCATTCTTTGCAAGCAGCATTTGGGAGGTGTAGGAGAGGTGACAGCCCAAGGCTGTGTCCTGTCCATCCTCATTTCTCATTTAATCAGAAGTTCCCACCACAAAGAGGAGCCCCATGGATAAATCTGCTCCATCACACCCATGGGATCTGTCCTGTGCTCATCAGGGTCCATTTGGGGGTTGGTGTTTCCTTGTGAGGGTTGGGGACATCTGTGGCTCTTCTCCACCTGCTCCTGGGCACTGCCAGGATGAATTTCACCAGTTCAAGGCCAAAGGATGGGCTGTAGCCACAAAGGATGGACCTGGAGCCACTAACCAGGTCTGTACATTCCCTTTGGTTTTCCCTGTTTCGGTGCAGGGCAGATTTGTCCATTCACCTCTAATTATTGCACCCTGCCTGTGCTTTGTTGAGTTGGATCAGGTGCTGGACAGGCCAAGGCGCTGCTGGGTTATCAGGGAAGATGAACTGTGATGAGTCACATGAGATTCCATACTCATTTTTGAGTCCTAACTCATTTTTGTACAGTTTTACAGACCCCGTGTGCGACTCCAATTGGTCAGAAGCTTTTTTGGCAATTACTTTATTGCTTGGTAAAATGTATTTTATTTGTCTATCTGTGGGATCTCAGCACCCCAGGACTGAGGTGCCGAGCCACCGAGACCACCCTTGGGGAGCTCGGGAGTCCTGGAATGTTCCAGAAGTGTCTGGTGGCTGGACTTTGATCCTACACAGGAGACGACACCTGTATGAGGACAGGAGGGTTTCACCGGGGTGAATGGTGAAGGGATTGGTTAATTAGAGGGTGAGACACAGGGTTTAGGATTTCTGTACAGGGGGGTTTAGAGAAGTAAGATGGAGGAATTGGGGCGTGTCCTGTCCTTCTTCTTCTTCTCCTCCATCTTCTGTGGTGATGGTGGCACTTTGGGATTGGTCATTACTAAAAGTGCACCGGGCAATAAGAATAAATGGTATTGGGGAAAAATGATAAATATTGTACACGTAACAATGGGTATAAAGATAGGTGACTGTCCGGAGGGCAGCACAGTGTGCTCATGGCTGGCTGCTGAGCAGAGCTCTGTCGGGCTGAAAGAAAATCTTTTAGATAAACAATTAATAAACATAAAAACCGAAAGAAGAACTGAAGCCTCTTCTCGTCCTTCGATACGCGGGCTGTCCCAAGGCCACTCCGGGCCTTTCCAGGCCCTTCAAACAGCCGAAAACCGGACATCTATCAAATCTCTCTATTCTTGTATTGTTTACTTATTTTCTTCACTAGTAGATGTGATGTTTATGTAAGTGCTAGCTGTTATTTTTCTCCAGGAATAGATTGTTATGTTAACAAACTGTTCACACCAGGATTGCTTTCACATGGCAACTCGCACAGCGCTGCCTTGACAAGGCCAGCCACCAATCCAACAGAGCAGGCCTGATTTTATGAGAACCCTCTTTTACACTTTTATAGAATTTTTCTACCTGACTGCAACAATGAACCACTCCACAAAAGGCAGGCATGGAAGGTTTCCAGCAAGGTCTGCAAGTTAAAACCTCCCTCAGAAAGCCCCGTGCTCTCCTGAGTGATCCCAGCACTGAAAGCAGCCCAGACATGCTATTAGCTATTTGCTTTGCATCTTTTACCAGCCTTTAAAGCTAAAAGCAGTGGATTTAAGAAGAAAATGGCCTTTAGAAGTGCTAGGAATTAAGCATTTCTATTGAATTAAAAGCAAAGGATCTTCTTCCCTGTTGCTTTGCATTTTTGTGGCTTTTTAGACCAAGAGCATCTCAGAGCACCGTGCATAAAACACCTCAGAATGGAAGCACCGATGTTTAATTCCTCCTCGTGCTGATGTGAATTATCCTTCGGAGCTGAAGGTGATGAAGTGAATGATAAGGAGAGGAGAATGAAAGCTGTTTTCAGCGTGGGTATTTCTCCCGGCCAGATTGCTGTGGTGTCTGACACTCTCCTCAGGTTTTTTTGTGTCTCTCCCACAGCACAGATGGGACCTGAGGTACCATGAGGTTCAATGACTTCCCTGATGTGACACGGGCAATCTGGAGCAAAACCAAGAGCTGAACTGAGCTAATTTCCCTCTCAGTTTAGTGCCTCGATCCCAAAATCCTCCTGTAAAATACGAGCCAGGAAGATGGGAAGAATCATTAAATGCTTGTTGCTGTTGAAATTATTTGATTTTTGAGATTTTTTTTAGCTTTAAAGCCTGGTAAAAGATGCAAAGTAAATAGCTAATAGCATGTCTGGGCTGCTTTCAGTGCTGGGATCACTCAGGAGCGCACGGGGCTTTCTGAGGGAGTTTTGAACTTGCAGACCATGCTGGAAACCCTCCATGCCTGCCTTTTGTGGAATGCTTGTTGTTATTGTTGAAATGATTTGATTTTTGGGACCTAGAAGGAGAAATTGGCCAGAGCAATGTGGGAATGTGTGTTTGCATCCTTCCCAGGGCTCCCTGAGGTCCTGGGTGCAGAAAATCCCACGCTCAGTCAGATAATTGAAAGTACAAGCAGGTAATTAAGTTCCAGCTTATCCCATTAGTAAGTGCATATCCAGGATCAGATCTATATTCCTGCCTGCCCAAGGCTCAAAGGTTGCCCTGTAGGAAGATCTGACTGCATCACACACTAAATGAAGCTGCTGCCACAGCTTTTGCCAACATTTAACTTCCCACTCTCTGTTTGAACCACAACTCTATAATAGGGCAGCAAAAATATTGTGCATTAATGCCACGGAAATCCATGCCAAAATATTATCTCCATTAGATATGTAAATACATGCATTTAAGTGACCCTTTAGAGCAATAGCACTTAAAAGAAATCATGTTTAAATGCTCCCAAATGGAGACATTAATATTTCTATCCTCCTTGTGCTGCTGATTTCCCCTTCAGCACTGATACTAATGAAGAATTAACCCATGAAGAGTGAGTAGTATGGAAACAGAAAACCCCTTTTCACTGCTTGTAGTTTTGCTATTTTAAAGTTAAAACTCGGGCTAAAAATAGAAATCCCAGATCTGTCATTTTTTCATGCTGAAGGAAGGAGCTGTAGCCAGAAGTAAAAATGCTTCAAGTTCATAGTTCATTGGAACAGGCTCAAGAAATTATGTTATTTTAATGGATGAGCCAACAGGATATTTAAAGTGTCCTAAAGTCATTTTAAGAACTTCCATTGTATGTTTTACAGCAGCTACTTATTTCCAAGCTGCTGTAAAACATTCAATAGAAATTCCTTCCCCTTGCTCCACCTTCCCTTGAACCCAGCCCGGGCAGCTTTTCCTGCCGGGGCTGATTTCAGATTCCCATTCCCACAGGAGGATTCCTGCCCCACTCTCCCAGGGTGGTGTTTGGGGTTTTGCACTAACAGGACAGGACAGCTGGGATGGGTTCTTTGAGATTTATTGCAGCTCATGACAAGGTTGAGACAACTGGAAGATGGCAAAGCTCACGTCCTGCCAGCAGCAGGTAAGGATTTCTTTGCTTCTGGAGGTTAAATGACTTCCCTGACGTGACACGAATTTTTTTTCTATATTTATTTATTTATTTGCCATGTAGAAAGTGTTACCTGTCCTTACTCTAGGCTGCCTTTTAATTTAATTTATTTATCTCTATCTCTTTGTCTTTGGACCTTGTAAAGCATTTTAAAAGCTTTCTAGCCAATGGCATCTTGCTAAAGCTCACAGACAATTCACTAAAAGCACACCTACACCTTCTTCACACAATGCTTGTTTGCTCTCTATTAACAACACACAATTCTCCATTATTAACCTTAAAACCTTCTCCTGTCTTGCTGAGCTTTTTTTTTTTTCTGCAGTCTTAAGATTTGTCTTAGCCAAGTCTAACACTCAAGCTATTGGTTCCTGTCCTTGCTTTCTGTATTATTGAAACTTTTTCTACTTTCAGACTTTGCAGCTGCAGCTGGTTCTAAGTTTGCTTTCTGTTTTAAAGCCTGCTTTTACAGCATTCTGAAAATCTTCTTTCCTTTACCCTTCCCCACAGGCGGTTCCATGGCTGGTGACCCTTCCAGGCTCAGGGAGCTGGGGATGCTCAGCCTGGAGGAGAGGAGGTTGTGTGGAAACCTCAGTGTCGAAGGAAGGAGACCAGGACATCAGTTGATCATCACAGGCCCAATTTTATTGATCAGCACGGCGGGTTAAATACAGTTCGTAATGAACTTCATGCATATTGCAAAAGTTGAGCTCAGGATTGGTTAGTTACATATCAGCAGTTACACCTACTTTTACATTCCTATGGTCCTACTTTTGATACTTTCTACATATTCTTGGGAGATATTCAGGACTAATCTTTACTCCCTTTCCTCATGTTGCAGCAAGGCCACTGATTGCTAATTGCTGACATCCCCTTTCAGCTTGCTGACCGCTGATTTCCCTCTCTTAGCTTAACCAGCGCAATTATGTCAGCATGGCCTTTCTCAGCTAACCAACTATTAATAAAACTCTCCACACCTCAGAGCAGCACTGGAAGGGGCCTCCAGGGAAGCTGAACAGGGACTGGGGTGATAAAACAACGAGGGATGGCTTCAAAATGAGAGAAAATGGGTTTAGATGGGATTTGGGGAAGGAATTGTTCTTTGGGAGGGAGGTGAGGCCCTGGCACAGATTCCCAGAGCAGCTGAGGCTGCCCCTGGATCCCTGAAGTGCCCAAGGCCAGGCTGGGCAGGGCTTGGAGCAGCCTGGGATGGTGGAATGTGTCCTCTCTCCTATTTATGTGCTCTCATTTCATTATTTTTTATTAAAACAAAGATTTTATTATTTTTTAGAAGGCAAGCTTGGCAAAATGGCAAGAAAATTCTGTTCTCTTGGTGGCTTATCAAAGTAAAGTCACACTGAGTTTAAAACTGCTGCTCCAATAGATCATGCAGTTCAAATTTGAAAATTCAGCTTGAATTGTACAAACAAAATGAGGCCCAGGCAAGGAAGAAAAGCTCATTTCTGAGACACTGAAAAAGGGAATTGATCTTTCAATGATCTTCTCTGACCTGGGCCAAGCTAAGATTATTTAGAGTCCCAATTTTCACCTCTTTTCTGAAAATCTCAAACTTTGGTTTGGCAAAGTTATGCCATGATGCTTTCAAAGGCACTTATCACTTCTTTCAGTGAGAAAGAAAATACTTCCATTTTGAATTTTTTTTCTATATTTATTTATTTATTTGCCATGTAGAAAGTGTTACCTGTCCTTACTCTAGGCTGCCTTTTAATTTAATTTATTTATCTCTATCTCTTTGTCTTTGGACCTTGTAAAATGAGGTTCTTACCCCAGTTAAACTTTTATTGCTGTAACACTGAGCAAGTAATACCTGTTTGGAATTAAAGATAATTTTGAACGAGGCAGAATTTAATTTATAATTGAGACTTACTATGAAAATTAAGAGTAAAAAATAGCTCTGTGCTGCCTCAGAGTCATTTTTGAATGTAGTTTTTGTCAGGTCACAGCATAAAACATGGTAATGGCAATGAGTAATCTTCATTAATAATGCAAATTTGTGAGTGGTTTTCTGAAATGCTATTAATTCCAGGGAGCAGTTTATGCAACTGTGAGCTAACATGCCACGTTTCTTCCTGTGACATTTGGAAAAACCAGGGATTGAATCCCAACAACAGCTGTCTCCAGGAAAACAAACAGCTGCTTGGCACGAGCTGAGGCTGCAGACCCATCTATTATGGATAATAAATATCCCAATTGTGCACAACTGGCTGACTCCTGCAATTAGCACTCAGGTGGATAATTGCATTGTCCTCCTTGGGATTGCAACAGGGCTACCAGATGAAAATCCAGCTGCTTCCAATCTTTCTAAGGAGAGAAACACAAAGCTTCAGCCTCACTCTCGCTTCTGCACTTGTGGCCAGGTTTCCAGGAGGGGTTTAACATCCAGAGCGGTAAAAACTCTTTATTTGCTCATTTACCTCAGGGCACCAAGGGATGCTGAGCAGTTCTGACACTGAACCCAAATCCACAATTCCTGGAAAAGCCTTGAAACTTCCCAAGGAGCTGCCTGAGGATTTGGCTTTTCTCACTGGGGAGCTGAACCCAGCTCTGGGTTAAGCCTGGGCACTGAAAAGTTGTGAGAAATTAATCATTGTTTGGATATTGGGGAAAAATCAATAGATCATAGATTGGATATTGGGGAAAAAATCATAGATTGGATATTGGGGAAAAATTCTTCACTGGAAGGGTGTGAAACATTGGAAGTGGCATCCAGAGCAGGGATGGAATCACCATCCCTGGAAGTGTTTAAAAATGTGTGGATGTGCTTCTTGGGGACATGGTTTGGTGGGACGCTTTCCCACCTTTAATGATTCCATGATTCTATGGGACAGGGCTGCTTTAGGGTGTGGAAGCTGATCATTTTTCCATATTATTTGGGATCTAACAAGAAGCAGAAATAATTTGTTCACAGTATTGCATCGAGTGCACAGGAAAAAAGGGAAATATTCTGTATTTCCTTCCATCTGTCGAGCCCTTCTTTTTACAGAATATTCCCGAAGTGTTCCCCAAGCAAAATTCAGTGGTTTACTGTATTTGAAGCTGGAAGGGAATGAGACAAAGTGTCTTGGAACAGTTGTAGGCCAGGCTAGAGGTAAAACAATTTAGGATTTGGGCACCATGGTGTAGAAGAGTCTTCCCAGGGAGCTCCTCATCCCGACTTGGGCACTGGAATACAGATGCCAGGGTGAGTGGTGAGGTCTGCAGCTGGCACAGCTGGACGGGGACAGGGCTTTGAACCTTGAGCAACTGAAAACAATGTCAGGAGAACTCCCAGGGAAGAATTCCCGATTCCCAATCTCCCACCTGGCCCTGCCCTCTGGCAGTGGAAGCCATTCCCTGTGTCCTGTCTCTCCATCCCTTTCCCCAAGTCCCTCTCCAGCTCTTCTGGAGCCTCTTTAGGATCCAGAAAGGGCTCTGAGCTCTCCCTGGAGCCTTCTCTTCTTCAGGGTGAATAATCCAAATATTCTCAGCCTATTTTCAGCCCCCTGATCATCTGCAGAGCCTCTTCTGGCCTCGGTCCAGCAGCTCCTTGTCCTGATCTTTGGGGCTCCAGAGCTGAGCACAGCTCAGCTGGCCTCTCTCTCCATCCATGGTGCCACTGATGGCTGTGTGAGGGTGGTGATACAATCTGAATTAGCAGAAAGGCTTTAAAACCCTTGGCTAGTGCGGACTGAAACACCTTGGAGTGTCGGTTTTTTCTGGTCTGTTTGGAGGGCCTGGAAAGGCCCGGAGTGGCCTTGGGGCAGCCCGCGTATCGAAGGACGAGAAGAGGCTTCAGTTCTTCTTTCGGTTTTTATGTTTATTAATTGTTTATCTAAAAGATTTTCTTTCAGCCCGACAGAGCTCTGCTCAGCAGCCAGCCATGAGCACACTGTGCTGCCCTCCCGGGCAGCCACCTATCTTTATACCCATGGTTACGTGTACAATATTTATCATTTTTCCCCAATACCATTTATTCTTATTGTCCGGTGCACTTTCAGTAATAACCAATCCAAAAGTGCCACCATCACCATAGAAGATGGAGGAGAAGAAGAAGAAGAAGAAGAAGGACAGGACACGCCCCAATTCCTCCATCTTACTTCTCTAAACCCCCCTGTACAGAAATCCTAAACCCTGTGTCTCACCCTCTAATTAACCAATCCCTTCACCATTCACCCCGGTGAAACCCTCCTGTCCTCATACAGGTGTCGTCTCCTGTGTAGGACCAAAGTCCAGCCACCAGACACTTCTGGAACATTCCAGGACTCCCGAGCCCCCCAAGGGCGGCCTCGGTGGCTCAGCACCTCAGGACTGAGATCCTGAGATCCGACATTGGAGAGCCCTGGAAGCAGCAGGAGATGCTGGGCTCTCCAGCTGGGGAGGGAGGTGGTGACAGCAGCCCGGCAGTGCTGGCCACAGGGTCTGGAGAAGCACAGAAGGTCAGACAGATCATTAAAAAACATCTCAGACCAAGTCTAATGTCCAGAGCTTTTCCCACAGTGCCTGTGATGTTCAGGAACTATAGTGCCACCTCACCTGCCCACGAGATCTGTCATTAACTGCAGCTCACAGGGATTAAAAACCCCTTCCAGAGCCACAGCAGGAATCTGAAAATACAGAACCACGACTTCAAAGCTGCTGCTGGAACGGGTGAGATGGGAATCTGAGCAGCATCATTTAAATAATGACCAAGGTCATGATGTTTGGAACAAGTCACAGAGCTCTGGGCAGATTGCACATCCCGAGGGTTCAGCTTTATGGAACCTCTCAGGGCAACAACTGTTTGTGCCCACGGGATCTCTGCTGCTGCCACAGTTTATGGATGGTGGTGTAAAGTGGGCCCCTGACATTATTTACACAGGCTGGAGTCCCTAGCAAACTACAAATGGGAAAAACATCATGGATGGATTTGCTAATTTTTCGCCAGGAAGAAAACTGGGGAAAATTGGAATTTCTGTGGAAATTGCATAGATATTTTGCTAAAGGAACTTCCATGATCTTTTGCTAGAGGAGCTGTGATGTAAAATAGATCTTGAAGGATTTTGGGGGAATATTAAACTTTTGGTTGCTCCAAAAGCCTGTCCCACTTGGCTTTAGACACTTTCCAAGAATGGGGCAGCTTCTCTGGGCAAGCTCCCCACCCTCTCAAGGAACAATTCCCTCCCAAAATCCCATCTGAACCTAATCTCTGTCACTGTGGGGCAGAGATTAGGTTCAGATCCCTGATCTCTGCCCCTGGTCCTGGAACCGCATTCTCTTGGTGAAGATCCCTCTCCAGCTCTCTGGAGAAAATGGGGACGACAGAAAAGGCGTCCTTAACCTTGGCTGCTGATGGATTTAAAGGAAACATTGTTAGGAGAAAAGGCTGGCAAGGAGCAGGATGGGCTGGGGGAGGAAGGACAAACGGAAGGGGCTGGTCCGGAGCCTGGAGGGGTTGAGAGAGGGGTGGGAGCCCTTGATGAGCTCGTCAGGGGCCGTCCCCATTCCAGGTGCTCCAGGAGGGAGCTGTGGAGTGCTGCTCCTGAAGGACAGAAGGACAAAATGCACATTCCACGGTGGGAGCTGTGCCCAGGAATCCGGGTAGGCTGAGCTGGGAGCACCGGTGAGGGTCAGCCCCCTCCTGGTTTGGGGTTCCTGAGGAGTCTGATGGTGTTCAGCGCTGAAGTCAGCAGGATTAGATAAATGATAAATACATGAGAGGATAAATTAGATAAATGGTAAACAATATGATAAATAAATGCTGAAGGTGGGAGAAGTGGGAGCACCCGGAGTGGGGGGTCAGTCCCCTCCTAGTTTGGGCTTGCTGAGGAATCTGATACTGAAGTCAATAGGATTAGAATGACAGAATGATAAATAAATCCTTAGTGTGGGAGAAGTGGGAGCACTGGTGGGGGTCATTTCTCTTCTGTTTTGGGGTTCCTGAGGAATCTGATGGTTGAGCACTGAGCCCCAGCAGGATCAATACAATATGACAATGAACAAAAATAAAGTGTGGGAGAAATGGGAGCACCGGTGAAGGTCAGTCCTCTCCTGTTTTGGGGTTTGCTGGGGAATCTGAGGGTGATCAGCGCCGGGCTCCAAAAGGATTAAAACAACATTAAGTTAAATAAATGCTAAAGGTGGGAGAAGTGCGACCAACCCGTGAGGGTTAAGTCCTTTCCTGTTTTGGGGTTAGCTGAGGAATCTGATGGTGTTCAGCTCAGATTAGTACAAGAATATGGTAAATGTTGAGGGTGGGAGCACTGGTGAGAATCAGTCCCCTTCTGTTTTGGGGTTTGCTGGGGAATCTGATGATGTTCAGCTCAGGATTAGTACAAGAACACGATAAATGTTGAGGGTCAGAGCACCAGTGAGGGTCAGTCCGCTCCTGTTTTGGTGTTTGCTGAGGAATCTGAGGGTGTTAAACTCAGGATTAGTACACGAACACGATAAATGTTGAGGGTGGGAGCACCGATGAGGGCGAGTCCTCTCCTGTTCTGGGGTTTGCTGAGGAATCTGATGGTGTTAAGCTCAGGATTAGTACAAGAACCCAGTAATCTGATGGTGTTAAGGTCAGGATTAATACAAACCCACGATAAATGCTGAGGGTGGGAGCAGCGCCCTTGGCACGTCCCCATCGCAGCCCCTGCCTCTCCAGGGGTCTCGCCTGCAGAGCTGCCAATAAAAAGAACATTTGTTCGTGTGAGAAGGACAAAGGAGGGGAAAGCTCTCCGAGGCCTGAGTGGGAAGATGTTCAGGCATTCTCTGACTCCCTCCCACGCGTGTCGGGCAAGGGGCACAAAAAGCCACCAAAACCCCCCAAACACGAGGGGCTGGCACTGCCACGCTGGTCCCTGTCAGGAAACTTAACATTGTGCTTTTAGAAACCCCGAAATGAATCACTGCGGTAGGAAAACGAGCCAGGGCTCATTATTCACGGGGATTGTTCCTGAAGGAAATGCTGATTTCAATGAGCTGGGAAGAACAAGCTCGTGATAATGTGGAGCTGCCCAAGAGAGGTGATCAGCGGGAGGATAAAGTTATCATTAGTGTTCTGCTTCATAATTTAAATTACATCGTGCGTGAGGGTGTGAAGAGGTACATGCCGGACTTGGGCTGAGGTTTCTCCTTTCCTTAGAAACTCACCAAAATATTGATATTTTACCTTTTTTGGGTGTTTATTAATGTTTGTGGTTGGGTTTGTGGAGGTTTATTTGGGCAGTGTTTTTACGTTCGCATAAACATTACGAAAATAATACTGGGAAGGTGTGTTGGGAAAGTGAATCCCTCCGGGAAAAAAGCCTGGATTTCCTTGGATTTTCTGAGTTCTTGGAGAAATCTAAATCTAACATGGTGCTGTGTCCTTGTGGTGAGATGGCAACTGTTGGTGCAGAGGACAACTTTTACTTTTGAGTTTTGTTTGCATCTCCTCCCTCTCAACTTCTTCTGTGTTTTCTGTCATTTTACCAAAGGGGTGGAAATTATGGAATATCCCAAGCTGGAAAGGACCTTTCAGAATTTCTCCTGTCCTTTGAAAAATGCTTTGAACTCCTCTTTTTCTCTCTTACTTGACTCTTTTAAAAAGCAGCTTTCCACACCTTTTGGGCGTCGCCCCCCAGACTGTTTGACGCTCACAAAATGACCTGCTTAGACTTTATTTTTCAGCAATTCCCTGGGGATTTTCAGCTTCTCAAAGGCGTTGGGATTTTTGCTATTGAGAGGAGTTTAAGCTGCGCTTTACCAGCTCATTGACTGCGACTCAGGTGCTAAATGCGCCTGACCCATCACCTCGGCTTTTGCACAGAAAAGCAGCCAAGAAATCCCCTGCACTTGGGTTTAGCAGCCTAAGGAGGATGTGCAGAGTATTTCTGATGTCCCCCAAATCCTCTTAAGTTCCGCAGAGATGTCCTTTGCAATGCTGATTTGAACAACAGCAAAGCACGGGAAATAGGATGAAAGCGCCCCTTGGAATAAAAGTGTGTATTTGTATTTTAGAGGCTGCGAGGGTCTGGAGGTTGCCTTTAATCTTAACCACCGCTGTTAAAGCGTTGTCGCAGCGGCTGGATTTTGGTGTTTCTTTATTTTTCTCTTTATTTCTCCTGCGTGGAGGCAGACTAATGAATAAGCTGACGAGTTCTCCACTGACAACTGGCTGCTGGCTCCATAAATCTGCGCTTCTACAGCTCCTTTGCTGCGCTTAGGAATTTCTTTTTTCCTGTTCTCCTGCAAGGGACAACCTGAGAATTTGAGTACAATGTTGTAAGAGAAGCTGGAGGCGATCTGGCTGATTTATGGCTGTCCCAGCACATACGAGTGTTGGTATTTCTCTGTGGAGATTTGTCCTTTATGCTGCTTGAGCCGCAAGTCTCCATTTATTCATGAACCTTTGCGAGCAGCTCGCTAGATCTGCATGATAAAGCAGCCAGGTGGGTTTTAGAGGAGAGGATTTTGGAGGTTTTTAGGGTCCCAGCATGCTGAAATCATTTGGAGTATTGAACTGAGGGGGTTTCAGGAAGGTTCTGGCTGGGAGATGATGATAAAGCTCATCGTGTTCCCACTGGAATTATTTATTCAATTTTTATCATGCTTTAAGGATGGTAATTGTGAGGTTAATTATAAGTCACAGGTGTCTTTAGGATGCTGAGGTTTTCCTTCTTGTAGTTCTGTCTTTCTACAAGTGAGGAGGGAATTCCAAAGCGCTCTTGAGAAACTCACCGAGTGCTTTACAGTGGAGCAGTTGAAATACTCAACAGTTGAAATAACGGGAATATTTTTGTTTCTTTTGAACGGAAGATTGGTTTGGCCTTTCCATATGTCAGCTGTGCAGCTTGCTTCCTGCTGAGGAATATAATTCTGGGATGCTTTGAGCTCCCGTTGTCTCAAGGTTAGGTTTAGGACACATTACCCAGGCATCAGTGTCTCATAACGAGTCATCCATCAGTGGGCACTGAAATGCACTGGCTTATGAGTGTCAAATAATTCAAATGAAAGTATCATCATTGGGGATGATAGGAAAAATCATTTGGAAATGAAACGTGGCTTTTTTCCTCAGTGCTGTGAGAGCTCAGAATGTCCCGGTGCAGCTGTTTGAGGATGGGTCCTAGGAGAGATGAAGCCCACTTTTCTTACTGTTTTAATAGTTTAATAAGTGATAATAAGGGATAGGTACACAAAAAGCAAAAAAGTACAGGCCTGGCAAAGCCAGCACACTTCTCCCTCAAAAAATAAAGCCCTAATATATTCTGTTCAACTGTTTTACTGGTTTATTTCTGATTTGAATTACAGCAAAGGCCTGGTTTGTGTTCCTGCTGTCCCTCCCAGCCCTGTGACCCTCGCTCAGGCCAACATCCCTCTGCTCAAGCACCATCCTGCTGATTCTCAGCATTGCAGTGCCCAAAAAAACCCTTCCCTGCTGTCACAGGCTGTGCCAGCAGCAATGAAAAGCTTGTGATCCAGAGTGAGGAAGGAATATTTCAGCCTGTGAGCAGCCGTGGAGTGTCTAAGTAGCATTTGGCATATTTACACCAACAGGCAATTTCCTTCATGGCTCGAGTGGAGTGTCTTTGGCCAGGAGCTGCAGCCTTTGGGGAAAACACTTTCTCAGCCACTCCATTATCCCATTGCTTCCTTTGGACAGGAGCAAAATGTGGTTTGTGTTTTTCCCCCTGCTATTCAGAGCCTATTACGAAAAATGGTTTTAAATCAATGTCGAGGAGAAGGAAATGCTCTTTGTGCAAAGGCTCAATTTCTGGGTAATGGGGAGAGGGTTTGAAAACAGGGAAAGAGCAAAAAGATGGGAGGGCTGAAGTTCCTCCTCCAGGCTCCTGTCATATCACCCCCAAAATGCTTCTGCAAATTGGATTGCAGGCTTTTTTCTGGTTATCCAGAAAGTGGAGCAGGAATGGGAGAGCCCTGAGCCCCTGCAGTGGCTCAGCAGTGAGTGTGACAGCAGAGCGCTCCTGTGCCTGGAAACCTCTCCCGAGTTCCATCCTGGAGCACTGACTTGAAACAGAGTCAAGTTTGGGAAATAGGATGAAAGAGCACTTGGAAAATAAGGAGTATCTGTTGTATCTGTCTCAGCACACTTCTTTTTGCTCCTTCAGAAATCACTCTAAGTGCAGTTTGCTTTTCTTCCCCCTCCTCATTGCTCCAGTGAGTAAGTTTTGAGTGGTTTTACTCCTTGAGATGAAACCAGTGAGTGGTTGGGGGGCAGCTGTGGTTCAGAGATGTTACAGATGAATTTTCTGTGGGCTCTGGTGCTGCTGTGGCAACAGAAAACCCTGCAGAAGTGAGAGATACAGGCTGAGAGGCAGGCAGCTGTCTGAAGTGTTTTTTCTTCTCTGCTAACATAGGATAACTCCGAAACTCCATGTATTGAATTCTTGAGAGTTTACCTGCAGATACTTTGAGTTCATGTCCCTGCAATTTGCCACATTATCCTCAGAGAAAAAAAAAATAAATGCTAATATCTAAATGCTAATATCTTTTTGTGTGTGTTAAAGAATATTTAGGCAGGTGGAAAACACCCCTGAGGGACTGTGTTTGTGGCTTTTGCTGTTTTCCCATCACTGTAAATTGCTGTTTACTGGAAGAGGAAAGTTTTAATCTGTTTTTGAGGCAATTATTAATAACAGAAGTGAAGGAGATGTTGGATTAACAGGACACCACAGTGATGAAGGGTTACCAGCCTTTATTCCAGTTATTATGGATTCCTTCAGCTCAGAGGAGCTGCCACGAGGCCGTGCCTTAAAGCAGAAGAATTCTGTAGTTTTAGAACGTTTAAACTCACCTTCAATATACAGAAATAGTGAAAATTTGTCTCTTTTTTTGGCTTCTTGACATCCAGCAGTCAGTGCTGCATTTGTGAGCTCTTTATTTTCTCCAGTGTTCACCCGCCTCTCTCTGATGGGTTCATCCTCTTTGATCACCACAAATCTCCCAGACGTGGCATTGTGACCTGGGGGAATGTTCACACTGGGGAAGCGCCAGAGTCACCAAAACCAGCTGAAAATCCACATTTCTCTCCATCATGATCCAGTAAAAAAGGAAGCAGAAATCTGAGTATCAGCAGGATTCCTTGTGCCGGGCTCTCTGCCCAGGGACAGAGGGCAGGGGAAGAAGCCCTGGAGAAAATTCACCTTTTCCTGTTATTTATTTGTTTTGTTGTGAATGAGCGATGGAAATCCTGTAAGGGGAAGAGTCTGGCAAAGTTAGAACTCCCTCTAGAGTCTGCAGGGGTTCATCCAGCTCTGCAGAGGAGTCTCCCCTCGGTGCAGCTGCATTTCTGGGGAGCTGCAGTCAGTATTGCACGAGGAGCCACAGCCTGCAGCCCACAAACCCGGCAGTGAGGCAAACCATTTTTACTTGTTTTTGTATTTAAAATATCTTGTATTAATATATAATATATAATATATAATATATAATATATAATATATAATATATAATGTATATTTAAATATATAAGTATATAATATATAAATATAAATACTTGTATTTATATTTAAAATATCTTGCTGTTTTCCCTGAAAATAGTCAAGTATGGAACATTAAATTCTTGGAAGCATAACTCCTCTCCTTGAAATATTTAAACTTGTTTAGTATCCCTGTGTAGAGAAGAGGGGGAAATACTTCTGTGTTTTCCCATATCAATTACAACTTCTTTTTTTTGTCTTCATAGCTGAAAATGTGTAATTTTTGTGTGGTCTGACTGAAAGCATCAGGGAGAGTTTTCCAAGTGGTAATATGACTATTATTTAAAAATGATCATAACTATTATTTTGAAAGCTTTGAATCAGCTTAAATCATAAAGAAATAGTCCTGTGAACCTCTAAATATTCAGAAGTAATGATGTTTTAAAAATCTTTTTGAACCTCAAAGTATTCAGAACTAATGATTTTTTAAAAATCTTTTTGCTTTTAGTGTCTCCTTTCAGTCCTTCCTAACATCTTCATTATAAGGCCAAGTTGCTTTCTGGCAGCCTCTGCTGACTTGGGAGAAAAAGGTCACGAAGTTAAACCAGAAAAATGGTGGATTATTGGTGCAAAGCCAGAAATAGATTTTTCCAAGCCTGGCCTTGCCCTTGTGAACTTGGTTTACACAAGAAAAGTTCATTGCCTGCTGGAAAAGTACCAGATAGACAAAAGCAAATCCTGATGCCTGAAATTTTCCAGCTTAGTGGAGTGCAGCTCAGTCCTGCATCCAGCAGAAATCCAAACTCTGGAAAGAATTTCTGACTGAAACTTCACAGCTCACTTTGCTCCATCAAACTCGGCTTTATTCACAGAAGAGCTGCAACTTTTTATGTTTGTGTGACTTTGTGAAAACTTTGCTCTGATTTTTTTTTTTTTTTATAAAATAGGATTGGGCAGGTGCAGAGAATTTTTCTTGCTGCCTTTGACACCTTTATGACCAAACAGTGAACGCAGAGAAACGCAGGAATGTCAAGTTCCATATATCAGGGTGCAGGATCCAAACCTCTGATGGCAAAACCCTTGGTTGGGAGTGAATTCTGAAAGGTCTGGAGTGCCAGAGCCCCAGAGGGGGTCAGGGTGGGAAGGGACCCCAGGGGCTCCAGCCAGGCCAGCCCAGAATATCACAATAAAAAGGGTGAAGTGTGTGAAATTATTGAGTACTTTTGAAAAAGAAACTTGGAATAAACATTAAATATCTGAATTTCTCATCAGGTGCTGCCCTGAGGCAGCCACTGAGTTGTGTGGGGTACCTGGGGATGTTCCCATTCTGTATTTCTTGTGCTCTTTCCCTTTTTTCCTGCTGCTGATTCCAGAGTTTTCTACCTGTCCAGGTGAAGTGACAGAAGGGCTGTGGCCCTGCAGTTCCTTCTGTCCCTCAGTAATTCAGCTTTGTTTTCCTGCTCAGAATCCCAGTGGCCTGAAGGAATGGACATTGTCAGTGAGGTGATTTTGGGGCACTGTGGGGTTTTTACCCCCTGATAATCTCTGGGTAGTGTGTTATGTATAAAAAATAAACTTAAAACAAAGCAAGACAGTGAAATCTGTTAACTCTTAAGGCATAACCTCCTCCATATAATCAACTCTGAACTGTCAGAAGTGTTACTCTTATTTTAATTCCTGTATTTCTTTATCAGTGAGCAGATCCTCTCAGTCCAGGCTGGGGAATCCAGCCTTTATTTCCTTTTGTTAATTCATAATAATTCACAGATAAAGTTACTCCTTTAATTGGCTTCATCTCAGGGGCTCACAAAGCTCTTTTCCTCTTGGTGTGGCACAGTTTGTGTAATATTTACTACACTGAGCACCCCAAATGTGCTGCACGTGGAATGAAATAACCAGTGGAAGTGGAAAGGAAGGGTTGGGGCTGTTAAAAGCAAGAAAAGATTCCAGGAGAGGTGGAGGGAGAGAGGCTGCAGCTGTATTAAATCAGCAGCAGCTGAGGAGAGAAGGCTGTCAGCAGAGATTTGCAGTAGGCAAACAGAGAGAGTCAAGAGAAAACTGAATTATGGCCTTTTATCTTGGTGTTCTGCTACCAAAATTCATGCAAGCCCATAAACCACAACGTGAAGAAGGGGATGGATGCTCAGTGTTTTAAATAAACCCTCTCTGCCCTCATTTTATGTGTGTGCAGCTCTGCTGGCGTGCACTGATGGGTGAGAGAGGGGAAGAAAATCAGAATTACCTTCTGAATTAGGAGAGGTGGGGTGTGACCCATTTTGGGGTTTATATTTGTGTTTTCCTGCCTGACATATTTGTGTGGAGCAAACTTCTGCTGGCCTTAATGGTTCAGGAATGGTTCAGGAATGTCAGGAAAGGGTCACCCTCAGCTCAATCCCCTTGTAAAGATTTGGACACCTTTGGATTGCTCCTTGGTGGTGCCACCTTGGGAGAACAGGAAGGGATTTTTGGGATCAGGAACGGTTCAAGAATGTCAGGAAAGGATCACCCTCAGCCCCCTTGTAAAGATTTGGACATCTTTGGATTGCTCCTTGGTGGTGTCGCCTTGGGAGAACAGGAAGGGATTTTTGGGACCAGGAATGGTTCAGGAATGTCAGGAAAGGATCACCCTCAGCTCAACCCCCTTGTAAAGATTTGGACATCTTGGATTGCTCCTTGGTGGTGCCACCTTGGGAGAACAGGAAGGGATTTTTGGGACCAAGTTTCTCCTTCTGACTCACTGTGTATGTTCCTGGTGGTTTCCTCCCAGCCCCTTGATGTGCTCTGCTGTGCACATTTTGGTGTCTCCCAGCTGAATCTTGGTTAAATTAAACTGGCTGGGGCTTTTGGGGAAGCTTCTGGTTTTGGTTGGTTGGTCTGGGTTATTTTTGGCCTGGAATTCTTCTGCTCTATTTGGAATCAGAGTGAGGAGCATAAATCTGATCAATATTTTGGCATCAAGTCACACCAGAGGGGTTCAGGTTGAATTTTAGGAAGAATTTTTTTAGTGATGGAGTAGTTAAACACTGGAAGGGCTGATGGGAGTGGGAATGTTTAAACCATTCCTGGAAGCGTTCAAGCAATGTGCAAATTTGGCTTTTTGGGATGTGATTTAGGGGATTTGGGGGTATTCAGCTGAATGTTGGACTTGGTGATCCTGAAGGTCCCTAGAAAACCCCTGAGGGTTGCACAATTCCTGGTCTTGGTGAGCCCTGGAGGATTCCATGATTTGCTGCCCCAATCAGCCACAATTCGGTTAAATTGCCACGGACATGTTTTATGAAAAATCCCTTTGCTAGGATTTTTCCTCCTGAGAAGCTGAAAGGCCTCAGGAACAAAATGTAAACATTGATTATCTGCTGCTGTGGAATGCAACAGGTGCATCTGGGATTGGGCTCATGTGGTTGTTTCTGATTAATGGCCAATCACAGTCAGCTGGCTCGGACTCTCTGGTCAGTCACAAGATTTTATTATTCCATTGCTTTTCTTTCCTTGCCAGCCTTCTGATGAAATCCTTTCTTCTATTCTTTTCGTATAGTTTTAATGTAATATATATCATAAAATAACAAATCATCCTTCTGAAACGTGGAGTCAACATTCTCATCTCTTCCCATGTTGCAGTTGCCAGCAAATCCAACATTAAATCATATTCTGTGTGCTCTTAGTGTTGAGTTTTACTCTTTTTCTGGTATTTTAGCACTAAAAGTAGAGGTGAACACACTTTTCCAGCAATCCTTTTTCTGGCTCTGTTTATAATTCCAGCCTTTCCTCAGGAATCACTTCAGAAACCCCATTGTTGTCTTTTTAATGAAAACTTCCATTTTCTGAGGGCAGGGAAGGAGCTGGGCCGGAGGATCTGTGGGTGAGCAGTGCAGCTCCAGAGGCGCCTCCCCCGCTGCTGCTGTGTTGGGAAATAACCCTAATCAAGATTGATGCTCAGGAACCTCTTGTAAAGCTGCTGCTTTGTAAACATCCTGATCAAAGCACGCTCTGAAGAGCGCTTTGAAAGTTGTTTTTTGAAGCCCTGTGTGATCATGGTGTTTTATCACCGTGCTTTACAGATGACAAATCACCTCAGCTGCTCACAACCGACAGAAATCTGATGCCCTTTTTATTTTTTTTTTTTTTTATTTTGCAGAGAGGTTGTTGGAGTGTCGTGGTAAGATTTCTGCTTTTTGTTTTAATCACTCATCTGGGAAAGTGCTGTGAAAAAGCCTCATTTGAAGGAAAACACAAATATTTTTCTGCTGATAGAATAAATGTGCACTGATAAAAATCTTTATAGACTGGGAGTGTTCCCAAGGACGTCCAAATCCTTCTGGTCACAGCTGACCTGAGCTGTTTGATCAAGAAACTCAGCCAGAGCTGCCTCACACTTGTTGTTTCTCACCTGGACGTGGCAGAAATGATGCAATTAATGATTGTTTGGTTGTCTTCCCCATCTGTTTCCAGGTAATACCCAGATAGGAGGAGGAGAGATTTAGAATAAATGATTTGCTCAGCTGCAGTGCGTTTGGGGTTGCCTGTTTGCAGGTGCTGAGTGGATTTCCAGTGGATTTCCAGTGGATTTCCAGTGGATTTCCCAGGATCACTGAGGTTGGAAAAGACCTCCAAGATCATCAAGTCCAACATTTGATCAACAGCAGTTCCACCAGACCAGAGTCCAGGCGTTCCTTGGACAGCTCCAGGGATGGGGACTCCAAACCTCCCTTCCAGTGCCTGACCATCCTTACTGAGAAGAAATCAATCCAGATTTTTTTCACAGAAAAGCTGTTGGTTGTGGTGAGATTTCTAAACAGCAGAGCTTTACTTTTTGAGATCCTTAAAATGCTGGAAATCTTGTACTGTTGATGATTTCAGACAAGAATTTAGGTGAAATTGGTACTAAAGATATTGTTTTTTCCTAATGATAGAATCAGAAGCTCCATGTCCCCTACAAGACTCAGTAATCTCTGCCAAGGGAGAAAGTAGCATTAAGGAAAACCAAAAAAAGCAGGATTTGCCCCATTTTTTATGAATAATGAAGCCTAAAACAATTATTTTTCTCATTATACATGTGATTATTAATCTTAATTTCAGAAAGTTGATCTGTCTGAAGAAAAGCAGAGGTGCCTGCACCTCCTTTGGAAATACCCAGCAACATTCTCCCATCCTTCTGCACTCCCAAGTTACAAAATGGAACAAGGAAACTCTTTTAAATGTGAATAAATAATCAGGGAAAGATTAATGCACTAATTGGAATATAAAATGCAGATGATGTTTCCCTGCAAAGGTGGCTCAGTGGGGGATACAGCTGTGAAAAATCAAAAGCAGGGCATTTTTCACGTCTTGCTTGTTTTGATCTAATTTTGAAAAGCTCAATGAGTTGGGATTTTTGGAATATTTTCTTTCTATTGAGACTCAGCCTAATTATTTTTTCTCCTTTTTTAGAGCCTCCAATGGGGTATTATTTTCGTGTTGTGGTTCCTGCAGCTGTGAATTAACAGGAAGGTGAATATACAGATTTTTATTACGATTCTTTCTTTGCTTCATAGACCACAAATCAAATTTCTGGTTTATGTTACCAGGCACTTCTATTTTATTCTATTATACAAAAATCCATCAGTTCCTTTCCTCTCACCACCCCAGTCCTCAGACCTTTCTAGAAGTTGGGGGAATTTTTCTCTGCAACTTTTTAAGAATTTGTGGCATCTGAAAAGACGTCCCCAGATGTTTTGCAGAGAACAACTAGATGTTTATAGAAATTTATCCCCATTCTTCTCCCCTTTTCACCAAAATAATTTCAGTGAATTTAGAGGGACTTTGCAATTAACTGAAAATTAACTAAAAATTAAGTTCCCTCTCTTATTTTTCTTGCTCTGATTGAACTGGTCTAAGGTTACTTTATCTCTCAAAATGAAATTATTTTTAATGTACTTTTATATAAAATTTTGGGGGTTTTTGACCATATTTTGGAGTTTCTCCTTAGTTTCTGTAATTGAAAGCTGGAGGAAGAGGACAGACTTCCTAGAATTCCAGTTCCAGGAATGATGGAAATCCAAGTTCTGCTGCAGGATTGGTAATACCAAAGGATCTTCATTAACATGGTCACTAATTAAACCCTGTCGATCTTTATTTGCAGGTGGGATGTGATGTGAAAGCTGCAACACAACTTTTATTAAACCAGAAATTCCCAAAGCTCAGCCAAACAAATCACTTTATTTTGGGGTGAATTTGTCAGGAGAGGCACCATTTGTTGTTAGGCTGAGTCACTCTTGTAATTCAGTTCTTTTATTGGTACCCAAGTAGGAATTAAATGCTGATTTTCCAATCATTTGAAGAGAAATGAACACGATATTAATTTTTGCATTATGTCTCTTTCATGAATATTGAATGTGAAAACCTGAGTTTATTGGCTGTATTGAGACCAAAGGCTTTGGAGTGAATTAAAGCAGAAATGAGAATTACTTCCTAGAAAATGCAAGCATCATAAATCCAGTTTTCCTTTTATTTTATGTGCTTAAATCAGGTCAGGTTCACCCAGATTGGTTCAGGCAAATGTAATTGTTCTTTCTGTGCTTGCCTAATTATAGAAAAAGGAGTTCCTGTTAAGGGCTGGCTTTGAACTCCTCAGCTCTTGTGTTTTTCACATTTAATTCTCTTTGCTTTGCTTCAAACACTCTTCTGCTGTGCTGTCACCACAGCTGTTGAGAGCACTGTCAGGTAAATACTGAGACTTTGGGATTGCTGCTTTCCATGTTCTCTTCTAGGATCCAATAAAATCCTGAGGAATTCGGAAACTTTTTTTTTTTTTTCTGGGTGCTGTGTGTTTGGGAGTGCTGCGATCCTGGGTTTGTTTTTTATCGTTGATGATGCTGCAGCTCCTTGGGGGAGAGCAAAACTGGTGAATAATTGCTCATCCAGTGGCTGTCACAGAAATACCTTGGTATCTCCCAGTAAAAATATTGTGACTTTTGATAGAACCATAGAATCATTGAGGTACAGGCCATTAAATTGGATTTTTCCTCAGCAGTGCCTCATAAATGGCCATTTTTGATGTGTGGGGCTGGAGGGGTTTTGTTTCAGAAGCTCTAAATATCTTAATTTAGTAATATTCTGTAAAATATCTGGGTAATACCAGTATCTACCAGTAAAAATATCTTGACTTCTAATAGAACCACAGAATCGTTGAGGCACAGGTCATTAAATGGAATTTTTCCACAGTGATGCCTCATAAATGACCCTTGATGAGTGGGGCTGGAGGGGCTCTGAGTCAGGAGATCGCTCCCAAATTTCTGAAGTTCTAAATATCTTCAGGCCTTTTTTGTTTCCTCAGGAATTAGGAAATGAACTTGGAGGCTGCTCAACTCTTGAGGCTGCAGAACTACCAAGTTCCACTTTTCCAAGAGGAAAACTAATTTCAAATAAATAAGTAATAACAAGCAGTTGCAGTACAGCAGCCCGTGAGGTGCAGTTATTGTCAGTTGCATAAATAATAAACAAAACATAAGAATGATGAGTAAAAAAAATTCCAAAATAATCTTTAAATGACTTTTTAGAGCAGTGTGAGGATTAAAGGGTGTGTTGGATACATGGCAGACAAGCGTTACTTTTGCAAATTCATTCTTCTTTGTTAAGATAACAATTAACATGTCTGTAATGGGCCTGGAACAAGTTCACCACTCACAAGAACAAAGCAAATGAGAAAAGTGTGTGAGCTGATTTGATACCGCCTCAAGCAGCAGGGAGTGATCCTCAGTTCTTAGTGAATTGATATTAAATTAAATTAAAAAAAAAAAAAGGCAAATCTGAGTGAAGCAGCCAAGGCTGACTCCTGTTTCCAAGGAAAAGGCGAGAAAAGAATGGAAAAGATCAAATTTGGTTTTAAAATATTTGGTTTCTTTTGTTCAGTTTTCAAATTGGCTGTTTAGTTTTAAATGTCTTTTAAAAAATCTCAAATATCACTGGGAGGGTGGAGTTTAATAATAATAAAAAATAATGACAATAATAATGATAATAATAATAATAGTGTAATAATAATAATAATAGTGGAATTTATTCCAGAATCAGGAATGGATAGATCTGTACAGGGAGGCTGAGCTGTTCCTCTCCCATCCCTGTGTAAATTGAATTAGCCTAAAGAAACAAGGGAATCAAAATCAATGTTTGCTATTTGTGGTGTCACCCCCTGCAAATACAGCAGTGCTGCTGGAAGAGTTCTTTAAAACCACTATAAAATGTCTTTAAAAGAAGCAGAGTGGGATTGGTAAAACAAACTGGGAATAAACTGTGGAAATTTGGGGAAATTACAAAAAAGTTCAGGTAATTTAACTGAAACATCAGCATTTACTGGGAAGCAGTCAGGTGGTACCATCACAAACTGGGACTAAGGGATGCTCGTTTGGGAATTTTCTGATTAATGCTCTTAATTTGGTAAAGGATTGGTCACTTGGATTTTCGTGTCTTTGAAAATTCCAGGAATTCAGGCATTAGAATAAACAATAATAAGAGGATAAAATGATAGTGTAAAAAATAATATTTTAAAAAATCTTATGATCTGGGGCGGGGAGGGGGGGGCAGGAATATCCCAAGCAAAGTTCAGTTTTCTGTATTTCCCCTCTGGTTGCTGTTAACTTTAAGTTCTAACTTCTTAGAGCTTGAGGTGACACAAGCTGGGATGGGGGGACTTGATCCAAACTCTAGAAAGGCATTCCTGATTCAAGCTTGGAATAAACGTGAATGAAACGTGACTTCTGCAAGGCAAAATTCTGGACATTGCAAGGCTTTCTGGGCTGAAGATGTTTGGATTCCCATTTTTGGGCAGAACTATGAGGAGCTGTTTTTGTGTGTCAGGAAGTTACACGGAACGGTGGCTTGGTTTGAAAAGCCAGGTGTCTGCTGAGGAAGGCAGGAGCCTTCTTGAAATGGAAAATGTAAACCCTCTCCCTGAATTATTATAATTTTGAAATTAAGCGGCTCTCAGGCAAAGATATGGGAGTAAGAATAACAGTTAATTATTAGGAAAATTAAAATAAAAATTCAATAATACATAAAAAAACACTGGCAGAGTCAGACCATGCCCTGTGACCCCCTGTGTGTCAGGGCGGTGTCCCAGCCCCATCCCATGGGGGCTCAGCCCTCCTGCAGTGCCAGCTGTGGCTCTGCTGCAGCAGGGATCCTGCACAAGGGGGGAGTTTTCCTCTGCAGCTCCAGGGCTGCTGCAGATGGGCCTGGGCTCCTCTGGCCATGCAGGGCAGCAGAAAGCTGCTCCTCTGGGAATGCAGGGCAGCACAAAGCTGCTCCTCTGGTGTCCGGTTTTCGGCTGTTTGAAGGGCCTGGAAAGGCCTGGAGTGGCCTTGGGGCAGCCCGCGTATCGAAGGACGAGAAGAGGCTTCAGTTCTTCTTTCGGTTTTTATGTTTATTAATTGTTTATCTAAAAGATTTTCTTTCAGCCCGACAGAGCTCTGCTCAGCAGTCAGCCATGAGCACAATGTGCTGCCCTCCGGGCGGTCACCTATCTTTATACCCAAAGTTACGTGTACAATATTTATCATTTTTCCCCAATACCATTTATTCTCATTGCCCGGTGCACTTTTAGTAATGACCAATCCCAAAGTGCCACCATCACCACAGAAGATGGAGGAGAAGAAGAAGAAGAAGAAGGACAGGACACGCCCCAATTCCTCCATCTTACTTCTCTAAACCCCCCTGTACAGAAATCCTAAACCCTGTGTCTCACCCTCTAATTAACCAATCCCTTCACCATTCACCCCGGTGAAACCCTCCTGTCCTCATACAGGTGTCGTCTCCTGTGTAGGATCAAAGTCCAGCCACCAGACACTTCTGGAACATTCCAGGACTCCCGAGCCCCCCAAGGGTGGTCTCGGTGACTCGGCACCTCAGTCCTGAGGTGCTGAGATCCCACACTCTGGGAATGCAGGGGGCACAAAGCTGCTCCTGTGGCAATGCAGGGGGCAGAGGCTGCTGTGCTGTCCCAAAGCTCAGATTGTACCCAGGTAGGAATGCTTGGCTCCTCCCCTGGGCGGAGCATCTCCCCATGGGATGATGGGATTGGATCAGCCGTGCAGGGACACTCACTGGCCATGGACAGAAGATAATTAATAATTAATGGGCCACGAACAGCAGAGATCTCCTGGAGGGAGGATTGGCTGTGGGAGAGATAAAGAAAACTGCCCAAAGAACAGCAGAGAACTGCCCCAGCTCTGACAGATGGGAATTGAACTCACACACATCTTACAGCCCAGGGCAGAGGGGCTCTGCAGGGACTGCTCCCAGTGCTCTTACTGGGGAGCCTTGGTTCAGCAGCTCCATGACTGGAGGTTTCTCGTGGGACGTGGTTCAAATTTAATAAATGTTTTCTCTTTGAGCATTCAGGGTGAACACTTGGGCTGGAGCAAAGCAGACGAATCCTGATGCGCTCCTAATCTATTTAAACTGGTAGACCACGTATGGCCTCCACAGAATTCCTTTTTGTAAATACATTTGTGCTCCAGTCGAGCATTGCAATTTGCTGACAGCTTTGCTTTCTGCATATTGACTTCAATTATTTTTGTGCCAAATCGCGCTGAAACTCTTCAATAGACACATTTCTTCATCTCACCCTACATCTGTTTCTTATCTTTTATGTCAGGCTCCCAGACTGCAGATATTGAACTATAGATTGGGTTCTGTGTTACTGCACTGAACCTCCTTTTAAAATATCATTTCTTCAGAATGGAGGATGCTGTAAATGAACCGAGGAATGTTTGAAATAAAAACAAACAGACAAACAGAACCCACCCACACTTGATGTATAAACTCTCAGTTTTCTTGTCTGCCTGCGGTTTTTGTACATCTAACACAATATTTAATGGTAATCCCATACCCCCAACCTCCTAAACACCATATGGGAAATCAAATTAAATACTCATTTTTAAAAATGCTTCTCAGTCAAATGCTCTTCTAAAGAAAGTTTATTGCAGTCAAACAAGCAAATCCTGATTTGTGCAGTTTGCCACAGTTTTGCCTGCATTCCCAGCTCTTTGGTATTGAAGTATTAATGCTTAAATCCCCTTGATGTAATATAATATAGAATCCATCTTTGGAGCATATTGGAGCTGAACAAAGAAATTATTTGCTCTAATTCACTTTATGAAGCCGTCTTAGCAGCGTCTTGTGTTACACAAATTGCAGGAGCTGAGGAGTCTGAGCTCGGAGTTAAAATGCCCAAATTGATTTTTCAAGTCTTTAATAATTTCTCACTGTTCTACATCTCAGTAATGAATGGAAGTGACATGAAGAAATCTGGTTTTGTGCTGGGAGTGGGAGCAGGGATGTGCACACAGGGCAGGATGGTGGCAGGCAAGCACTAGCTGGTTTTATATGGCACAGTGAGGTTAAAATGTCATTTTTAAAGTTGTTCTTCTAATGGAGGCCAGCTGGGGAAATGCTGCCTGGAGCTCTTGGAGAGTTTCAGCACCAGGAGAATTTAGAGAGGGCTGGGAGATGAATAGAGGCAAGATATTTCATAGGAATTTTGGGTATTTTTTGCCTGTTAATACCGACTTGACTCTCCATGGCTGCCATGTCATTATCCTTATTTCCTGGGTTTCAGTTCTAAATTTACCTTCAGTAAAGCATTAAATCCTGCAGGGAAATGTGAGAGGAAGAGCTCCTTCACCACGTTTGGCCAAAGTTTGGTCTTTTCCAGATCCCTCTGCTCTGGTAGATCTCAGTGTTTGAATCCATTACCTGAGTGTGGTCCTGTGTCCCCAGGTTGGCAGAAAACAGCCCTGACCTTCCGTCTGGAATTGTGTATCCAGAATGGGCTTTTTTTCTTCTGGAATAGAGGCCTGGGAAGAGGGAAAACTTATGAGGAGCTTCAGTTATGAGTACTAAAATAACAATATTCAGTGTGCATTTTTTAATGCAGTTGGCACACAGAACAACTTGGAGCTCTTGTTGGTCAGTGCCTTGATTAATCCAGCATTTCATTCTCTAACTCACTGATGTTTTACGTCCACAGTACAGTGTGAAGAATCCAGGTCTCATTTTCCACAGGAGCTAGTGAAAACTCCATGGAACAGGAAAGACAATGTAATAGGAAGAAAAAAATTGTTGTGAAAAATTTGTCTAAATTAAGGCTGTAATTGATCTCCTCAGATGTCGTGTCTTGAGGAGCTGGCCAAATTTTCCTGTGCCTTTATTGCTAAATGACTGATTACCAGATAGATGGAACGTAGCAAGCACCATATGTTTGGTTTACCTAAAAGCTCATCAATTCCCTGTCTGCTGGGTCTCTCAAACATGATCTGTGAGCAGATTCCTTCCAGGAAAACAAAGCCCAGCCACAAAGTCATCAGGGTTGAAGTATTATCCTTTCAGATGCTTTTTCAGCCCAGTTCTCGTTGCTTGGCTGTGAACACGAGGCAGATGCAGTCCTGAGTCCTGATTAATTGTTTGTCAGAGTCCCTCTAGCTGGGCATGGAGGGATCCTGGGCATCTTGGGGTGACAGTGAGCTGCTCCCAGCAGTCCAGACAAAGCCTGAGAGTGTAAAAATGCTCAGGGGAGAGCATGACTTGATCAGCAATGAGCATCTCAGGGGGTCAGGCCAGGCATTTTCTACAGTAATGTCCAGATACGAAATTGAGTGTTTGTTTTAAGCTGGCTGGTCAAGGGCTGGGAGAGGACAGTGTGGTTATTGTGCTGCTCGTGCTGGAGCATGGGAAGGTCTGGATTCCCATTCCAAGGATGTGTCTGCAGCCTTCTGAGGCAAATGGCTCCAGGATAACTTGGAGCAGGTACAGGGGCTGGAGGCTGTGTGTCAGGGCACTGACAGAGAGCCATGAATCACTCTTGAGGCTGCTTGGACCAGCAATCCCCCCTGTTTGACATCCTTATTCCTGAGGGAGGGCTGTAATTCCTGGCTGGAGCAGTTACCTCTCCCTCCTCATGGTGTTTGATGAGTTCTGCTGAAAATAGAATGGGATTTTTAAATTTAACCCCATATTTGGGGAGCTAGGGAGTTACAGACTGCCCACCATGCCCTGCTCATTCCAGCAGATCGGGAGAGATTTGTATCCCAGAGAAACAGGCCATGAGCCAAAAGACCAAATAATGTCTCCTCTGATTTTATAACCCTCCAGTGCAAAGTGTTAACACCTTTCAGAGGAGACAGTGTGGGGAATTTTCTGTGTGCCAGGTGGAAATCAGATGAAAGCTGAGTTTCTGGAGTATTGCAGGATATGATGCTGCAACAGAAATAAATGCCAAGAGACCTTTCTATCTCTAGCCTTACTGTCAGAGTCCTGTTTTATTTTCATTAAATTCTAGAAGGAAAATAATGTTGCTGCTTTTTTCCTGATGTCAGTCAATAACTTGGGCAAAGTATCCCCTCAGCTCCTTTCTCAGTCTCTTTTTGAGCCAAAGATGAGGACACTGCCCCAAACTATTAAGGATCCAATCTGCTCTTAAAAGCTCCAGCAAGGATTTCCATGCTCAGTGTGGGTGCCACAGTTGTACAGATCTGATGAAATGTACAGATTCATCCCCTCACTGATTTCTGCAGCCATTCTTCTGACCAGAGGATATGGGAGAGGGAATAAAATCCCAAATATTCCACTCGCTGCCCTGTTTGTTTAAAAGCTCCAGCAAGGATTTCCATGCTCAGCGTGAGTGCCACAGTTGTACAGATCTGATGAAATGTACAGATTCATCCCCTCACTGATTTCTGCAGCCATTCTTCTGACCAGAGGATACGGGAGAGGGAATAAAATCCCAAATATTCCACTCGCTGCCCTGTTTGTTTAACAAGTGGCCCTCGCTTGTGGCAAAGTGAGATTTCTGAAAGGTTTCAAATGTCCTGCAGGGAAGGCTGGCTCTGCTTGTGGTTCACTGAAACTTTTGCAGCTCTCACTCCCAGCTACTCTTCCCACTGTTCCCGAGGTGAAGGAGGTGAAATATCTATTCCTCTCCACCCTTTGAAGCTTTTTTTAGCGACAGCTTTGGATTCCTTCTGAATGAATAACTCGCTGCCAGGTCAGGCAGAGCGTGGGGTTCTGTGTGTGTGTGCACAGATAAATCCCAGCCTTGCATCCCTGCTTTCAAATCAGCCCTTGCGGAGCTCAGTGGGAATTCTGCCTGGGGGGAAAACTGAGAACCTTTGCTTTGCCTTTGATTTCATTCAGGCTGGTGTTTGAAAATCCCCCAGAACACTGAGAATGCCCCGTCTGGGGGTGCTGAGGGCTGCTGCTCCTGTGTGTGAGCAGCACAGAACAGCTGGGGAAGATCTGAGCAGGAGAGGGTTTGAGCCCTTGATCCCCCTCGCTGGAATCAGTGCTGGATTTTAGAGCACATGCAGAACAGCTGATCAGTACTTGGACTGCAAAGTTTGGAAATGAGGAGTTCAGCCTTCAGTGAGCAGAGAGGAATTTATGGAATCCAGGGTTGGGGTCACCATCAGCAGATTCTCTGTTTGGTTATACCAGAGTTAACCTGGCACTCCTGGGAGAGCCTTTCCCCCAGCTTGCAGCACTGAAGGATCCTCAGTCAGGATTCCTTGTGTGAATATCAGGAAGGAGCTCGTCCAGAGCTTGTTCTAAAAGAAATGACTTTGCCCCAGCAGCATCATTGTCACTCATTCTGGCCCTGTGATATATCTGACTGTGGGTATTGCCTGTGGGAGGCTCCAGACAGTGCTGGGGAGAGGGGGCTAAAAGGGCAGCTCAGCTCAGGTGTTCAATTCCGATGTTCTAGAAAACCCTCTGAGAAATCCTTTTTTTTTTTTTTTTTGGCAGTGCTTGCATAAGAAGTGGGAGTGAGGTGATGAGTCCTCCTCGGGGTATTAGTCAGAGCACAGACACTGCCTTGAAACATCTCCAGTTGGTACAGATGTACTTTCAACTTGAAAAAGGAGTCATTTGGCTCTGGTGGGACTTGGAGGTCTGGAGATCCTCACTGGCTTTTCTGAATTTTTCTTATGTTAAACATTTCACTGTTCCATGTTATGAATTTCTCCTAATTTTTCACTATTGGAAAACCTGGTCAAGGGGGATTTGTTTTTATCTCTCCCAAAATGACAAATACAAACTTAATTGAAAGGGAAATGATTTTCCAGATTTATAGATTTCTAAGGCTGAGAGCCTGCATGAGTAACTTTAATTAAATTCATTTTCCTGCAGAGCTGCTCCTTGTTTCAGTTCCTCAAATCCCTACACATGTTGCTCCTCCCAGCTTTTCAGTTTGCTCGTGAGACATTATTTAAATGCTTGTCAGCTGCCTGAGAGAAGCTGGAGGAACAGGGATAATTTCAAATGTTTCAAAAGGAAGGGGGGAAAGATATTGTGGCCTTTCCTAATTTTGTTCTGCTTCATATGGACAAGTGTAAGTCAACACCCAAGTGCTGGGTGATAAATCTGAACCAAGAGCAGTCCTGGTATTTTCCCTCAATTATTTTCTCTGTGGCCTTTGTGTGTGTAACCAGGAGGTGACGTGGTAGTGATGAGCCTTTGATTGCTGTTAATTAGGTAATTAAGAGCCTCCAGAGGATTAATCAGATAAATGAGGTGGATGGGGAGCAGCATGGCCAGAACCACGGAGAGGAGATGCTGTGCTGCTGCGGAGGTTCAGCTGCAGACAGAGGGTGAGTGCATGGTTGTGTTTTTTACAGAGCACGGTTGTGTTTTACACAGAGCAAACCTAAAATAAAGTTAATATAATAAACTTTGATAAAGTGGAGACGAAGCTGGATCAGGAGTGGTGTGGATTGCTGGTGTCTCGAGGAGCTGTGGCAGGAGGTGTCTGCTGTGCTGTGCAGCAGGAAACACTCAGGCTCAGATAAGGGATTGCCTTATCAAAGGGAGCAGGGTGATGCTTCTGGAGATTAAAGAAGGACTCAAGGTCTCTGAGCTGTGGATATTAAGAGGTGGATGCACGAGGCCTGTGTGAAGAGAAAAGCAGTTTTGTTCTGGCACAAAAGGTGTGCCTGGGACTTTCATTTCAGACAGCACTGACTGCTTTTGGATCCAGGGAAAATGCAAGAGTGAGGGACATTAAAGTTCTGAATGTGTGTTCTCGTTTCCTTGTTGAGTTGTTTTCAGGAAACTTGTACTGGTAAAATGGTGAATTTGTGTGTAAAGGAAGAGTCTGTCTCGAGGAGATGGGAGATCAGACCAAGGCCAGGAAAGGGAATTGATTTCCTGAGGCTGAGCCATGGCCAAGCTCAGCAGGTTTGGTGCTGTTCCATCCATGGCATTGCCAGGGGAGCTGCTGAGGCTCCTGTGCTGAAATGGGATGGGGATTTTGAACTTGAGCTTTTTCCTTATGAGCCTTCACTTTAAACCACGAGACTTTGGTGCAGGTTCGGTGGGAATGGGCTGTGTGAGAGGGAGTGCACACAGGGCTTGTCCCAAATGCCAACAAAAAGGGTGATCCATGGGGTTTAAAAACTGGCTGTGAGTTCAACTGTGCAAGAGTTATGGGGAGAATTACTTCCCTTAAAAAAATTCTCTGAAAGGAGGGAAATAATTTTTTTTCCTCCTCTGGTTCAATACCTCTAAAATATCTTCTCCATCTGGCATGAAAATTTGAGGAGAGATTAACAATCAAACACTGCGTGGAGAAAACTTTGGAAATGAAGTTAGCTGAGTTGCAGATTAAGTCCCAGGGCAGTTATCAGGTGTGTGATACTCACACACTGTTTATCTAAGGAAGGACAAAGACACCAAGCTGTGCAGATAAGCTCTGAATTATCATAAACTCCATTTCACATCAGAACCTGGTCTTCTAATTCAAAAGGAAATATTCATAAGCCATCTTAGTTTCTAATTTGAATATAATGTGATGAAAACTGTTAATAGAAGGGACTGGTGGGATTTCTCTTTTTTGCTGTCAAAACAGGTGGCTGTGGAACACAGACTTAACAAGGTGGCCCTTCAGAAATGGGAACCTCATGAATTTTAAGAGGAAATTGAAATGCACATTAAGGAGAGAGAAAGAGGATCTTACCTTGCACGGGGGAAAAGAAAAGAGTTCATTCCAAAGTCCAAGGAAGTTTGTGAGGGAAATTTTGTTGGTTTTGGTCCAAGTGTTAGTCTGATATTGAGGAAAGCTGCAAAATCTCTGTGTTTTTAAGTAACAGGTGGTTGCATTTTGGTCAGGGATGGATATTTATGTAAGAACATGATCTGAACTCTGGTTTGCAGCTGGTAGGAAAATTCAGTGTTTATTGGTGGGATGGCAAGAAGTTCAATCCTAAGGAATGAACTCCAAGAATTTACCCACTGCTTTTACCTAAGCTTTATGATAGACCTCGTGAAAGAGTGAACAGCTTGGTGCATGATGAGCATAAACTTTGTTTGGATGAGAAGTTTGTGTTATATTATACATAAATTGAATGATACGTATAATTCAACTGTGCATCAGTATTTAAAATACAAACCTTGCTGGAGTCATTCTGATTGCATTTCATTTTAATGGTGTTCTTGCAAAACTCGTGGCTGGTGAAAGCAGCTCTGGGCCTTGCTGTCCAATTCCTGGTGCATTTTGTTTTGTTTAATGAGGTGATTCATCCACCAGGTAATGCCCCTGTTGTCCTTGTGGAGCTGCCCATTAAACACATGGCACAGCCATTCCTCCCCCTGCTTTTGGAAATAATGATCCTTTTGCCTGGGCTGCATCAGATGGACAAGGTTTATGGAATGTCTTTTTAAGTGAGATGTCCAGGTTGGAGCAGTCCAGGGGAAGGAACACTTTTCAAAACAATTTTTTTTTTAGCCAATCTGTGCTTTCGACTGTTGGGGAATAAATACTGGGTTTTGAAGAGGCTTAATAGCTTTGGAGGTGGTTTGGGAATGGTCGGTGTGTTGGATGTGAGCGCTGAGAGGGAGGGAGCAGCAGAGCAAAACAGAATTTGGGTAAACAAACCATGGGAGGGAGCATCTGCCTTCAGCCCTGTTGGGTTCTTGGTTCAGGCCCAGCCCTGCAGAGCTCGTTCTGTTTGGGCTTTACCAAACAGAGTCTGATGGAAATTCTCCAGGCTTCTTCAGGCCCTGTCCAGGAGGGTCATCCATGCCTTGGCTGCCTCTTCTGACCAGCCAGCTCTGAGTTGTGCATCCCACAAACCCCCACCAGCATATCCCAGCTTTGAGGGTTGCCAGTTATTTCTAAATTACTTGAACAATCCCTGTGTGGAAGAATTTTCCAGTTCCTTCTCTTTATTCCATGATTTTCCCCCATTGTTCAGGGGAATGGCTTTGCTGATGTTTTTCCATGCCTTGGTACTAAGCTACTTAGTGTATCTTGAAATAGTCTAATTTTTTTGGCATTCCAGAGGACGTGAAATTATATACATTATTCAGGATGTCCCCTGTTATTCCCTGAAGAATATAAAAATAGAAATTAATAAAAAGTGGTTTAAGTGGATCTGGGGTTATGAAGGGGATTAAGGCTGTGTGTACACACAGGTTTGTCTGTTCCTCCTTGTGACTTTGCTCCCTCTGATGTAAACAAGCTTTGAGGTGACCTTCCCCTGGCAGAATAAAGACAGAGTGGGGTGGGAGGTGTGGATAATTTATAAGCTTTTCTCTGCAGATAAGAATGAATATCCTGTATAAATCACAGCGCTGCAGAAGCCAGGAGGAATTTTCAGCGCTCTGAGGTGATGCAGGCCCCAGACTGTCAGGGCTGGGCCTTCTCAGAAGGTGTGTGTTGGATGAAAGATAAATCTGTCACAACAGGAAGGTTTTGCAATGCATTTTACTGGGGCTGTCTCTTGCTCTGTGGAACGCAGCTAAAGGAGTTAATTGAATTAACTCCTCAGTCTGGAAGGCACGCTGAAATCTGGGGCCTGCATTGGGTTTGAGGTTGAACAGAGATGCTGAGGAGCACTTGGAGTGCAAATTCACTGCTTGGAGACCAACAGGGTGTGGGAAATGTAAAGCTGCAAGAGTGGAGTGAGGATTTCACCAAAATGTGACCAAAACACTTGAGAACTTATCCGGTGTTTTTCAGGGATTCTCACCACTGCTAACTTAAAAAAAACCCACCTTGTTCCCCCTTGTGTGATGAATTGTCCTACAGCAAAAATATTACAAGCCACAATTCCCACATTCAGATTTTTTCAGAAAAATCTTCAGAGAAATGTTCCGTTTTCCAGGAAAAATGGAACATGGTTTCGTTTGCAGAAATGTTTTGTTAACAAAAGTTGTGTGGGGAGGTCTTTGTGGAGGAACTCAGCATCTCAAATGGACTGTGAGACTCTGTTCCTCCTAATGAATTGGCTTAACTGTGAGCAAATTAACTAACTGGGCAAAGCAGAGTTGGACTTTGAGGTTGTTTTGTAAGCACTGAATGTTTTGGGGGTTTTTTGTGTGTTCTGCCACACATTTTTAAATAGAGAGTATGTTTCTATAAGAGGTAAAAGAAAAAAAGCCTTTCAAGCCAAGTTGGTAGAAATTGTGACCATTGAAAACAGTGGAATATATTAATATATCAGAAAAATTAGGTCCTGGACAAGTGGTGTTGGCAAAGCAAATATTAGAGGGATCATGTCCTAGGAAAAAAGAAACTGTGTTGATGGTAGTTCTTATTTTTGGTAGCTGAGTATGTATCTTTATTTTTTCCAAATAATAATTTATACATGCTTTTATATATTCTTATTTCTCTTGCTCATCCCCAGCAGGGCAAGAATTTAGGGGAAAAAATAAGGAAAGAAAAAATTGGGGCTTGTCACTAAATTCCTCTTTCATTTCTAGAGAGAAACCTGTTGCTAATGTGAGTGGGGACTCATGTTGATACCATGTTGGTGATGTGGTTTCAATATTTCTTTACTTCAGCATTCAATATCTATTTTAGTTCAACCAAAATATAAGAAATGAATTAAAATTTGGCTTCCTGGCTGGGAAGAAGAAAATCCGTGCAGAGTTCTTTATCACAAGAGCTAAGAGACTGAAGAATTTCCTCATCTGTGTGCAAGTTTTTTGATATTTCTTATGGTTCCTTCCCAAATGTGACATTAAGTATGGTTTGTTGGTTTTATGGCAGCTCTGACCTGAACTCAGATTTTTATTGCTACTTTGGAAACAAATCCTTCTTTCCAAGGGCTCAGTTCTGTGCTGGATGCTACAAAAAAGCACAATAGATGTCAACTCTGCCTTAAAAGTTGTAGGTTCAGTTTGGGTAGGCATTAACTAGATAATTGCTACCTGCTGTGGAATAGAATGTGTTGTTATTTAATGTATGCAGATTTGGAGGAGAAAAAAAAAAAGCCTGATGAATAACCTCATTTTCAGGCACAAAATGCGCTTTAATTTGAGACTGAGATTTAAAAAATGTGCATTACTCCTCCCCTGGATCAGTGGTGGGAAGCTCTGGTTTCTGTGGAGGAAACAAGAGCTTGGCTTGTGGGTACAGAAAATGTTGGTGTTTCTTGTTTTGGTTATATTTCCCCTTTTTGGTTGTGTTTTTAATCAGTTGAACAACAATTTGCTGAAGTTTTGCCCTCTAACTTGAGGCCTTCAGGAGGATTCCTCATCCTCATCCTCACATTCCCCTTTTCCCTGCCTTTTCTTTCTCCCAGTGAATGTTCCACATTTTCTCTCTCCCTCTGCACAAATTTGGCAGCAGAAGGGAACAGGACCACGGGGATCTTTCTGATTCTCCTCATTCTTATCACTTCGTCACTCTTTGCAAATCATCTTTTCCTTGAGCTCTCTGTGTTTTTTGCCTTAGCCAGCTGCATTTTTTTTGCAGCATGGGCCCAGGGTGTGTTTTATTTATTTATTTATTTGGTGGAGAATTTGAGATTGTGGATAAGGGTCCTCCTCCTTCTCCCTGTCCTCTCCAGCAGTGCTTGAGATGTTGTCTTGAAGAAAAATGATGGTAACTTTTGATATTGGTATCACCTAGTGCCTCTGTGAGTTTGAAAGTTTTATTAATATCCATTTACCCTTGTTTGTCCAGCTTTTCCTCAGTGCAGCACATCTGACAAAAGTTTCCTTTTATCTCCTGCTGATTTCTGTGTGTAGACAAAGCACTGCAGGTGTTGGAGATCATGATCTGCTGCAGAGGTTATTATTTTTCCTGGACACTGGGAATGGAGAATACAAAGCATAAAGGTGTATTAAGTTTACTAGAACCAGAGGAGGTTTTAATTTTCATGCCGGGAAGGATCTCCCTCAGCAAAGAGTTGGTGCTACAACCTGTTGAATAATTTCTAATACCATTTTCTTAGCTTGTGATATTGTAGCAATGTTTCCAGTGTTGTCACAGACATCTTTTTATGAAAATCCTTTCCTTAGGACTTTTTCCTCCTGAGAAGCTGAGAGGCCTCAGGAACAAAATGTAAACAATGATTATCTGCTGCTGTGGAATGCAACAGGTGCATCTGGGATTGGTCTCATGTGGTTGTTTCTAATTAATGGCCAATCACAGCCAGCTGGGTCGGACTCTCTGTCTGAGCCACAAACCTTTGTGATCATTCCTTCCTATTCTATTCTTAGCCAGCCTTCTGAGATGAAATTCTTTCTTCTATTCTTTTGGTATAGTTTTAATATAATATATATCATAAAATAATAAATCAGCCTTCTGAAACATAGAGTCAGATCCTCATCTCCCTCATCCTCAGATCCCTGTGACCACCATCACACAGTGTGATTTGGCAGCTGAAATGTTGTGGGGAAGGATTGCTGTCGCTCCTGGTGATTGTCTCTGCAAGGCAGAGATCTTCCTTGCTTGTGGCAAAATTAGAGTTTAACTCCTCCCAAACCCCAAATAAAGATGTGGCAATGCAGGGTTTGAGCCCAGTGGTTCGGGGGAGGTTTGTGCCAGGTGAGGAGCTGGGCTCTGATCTGCTCCATCCTTAACCAAACTGGGGCTGGTGCAAGTTCTGTGGCACAGCCTCAGCTTCCAGCTGTCCTTGTCAAGCTGTGGTTTGGCTCACTCCTCCTCTCACTGACAGTGTGATGGGGAATCTCAGAAACAATTCCCAAGAACTCGAGAGTTTGCCTAATCTAAGGGAAAAAGTTGGCTCCTGCAGTGAGGAAACTTTATTTACATCCGGAAACTGCCCTTGTGCAGGGGTGGAGGAGGTGGGAGCTGTTCCAGCTGGGATTGTGGCATCATCCTGGCACCAAAATCCCAGCATTATTTAAGGATGGGATTCCTTAAATACAATAATTCCAGCATTATTTAAGGATGGGATTCCTTAAATACAATAATTCCAGCCTTATTTAAGGATGGGATTCCTGGGGAGGCTGGGATGTGCACAGGGACGTCCCAAAGCTGCTCTGGCACCCCAAACCAAGAATGCCAATGGTGCCAGAGCTCTGTGCTGGATGTCACTCCCTGTGCTCCTGCCTGTCCTGCCCTTCCCAGATAAAACACGAGGATTGCCTGGGAACAGCTGAAAATGGCAAGCTGCTGCTTGGGTTGATTAATTTCTGAAGCTTGTAAATAATTTTCTGTAATAATTACCCAGGTTGGAAATGATTAAAATTCAGCGTCAGCTGCTTCTTACAGTCAAGCTTGTGCTCCTTTATGTGGTAGGTGGAATAATTTCTTGTAAGAGCCCATTTAAAAGCTTTCTTGAAGAGATCAGCAACTGTCATCTTTATTTCTACTATTCTCCTTTCCTAATATCTGTGTTTCTACTCCCACCTCGATGGATTTGGGCTATGATACCTTGTTGGGAGTGAAATGGGAGATAAAGACTGAGCACAACTGGTTTGTTCCAGGAGCTCCAGAGCTGCTTGAGCTCATTCCAGTAGCTGTAACTCATTAGTGCAGCTGAAATTTGGACCTGCTGTGCATCATTTGGTGTGGTTTTAATCCTGGATTTTTTACAATAAAGGACTTGTGGCATATTCAGAATTGTTTTGTCACAGAGCAAGAATTACATGGATGCTATCAGTCAGCAGCCTGAAGATAATCACCAAGGAGTGTTTTAATTACAAATTGTGTGAAGCTGGTTTTTTTTTGTGGGATGATGTAGAGGGTTTTTATTGGGGTTTGTGGAGTCACCCGTCTCTGGCAGTTCTTGTGTTGTAAAGTTAAACTTGACCAGATCAGCACTTGGCTTGGGGAAAAGAAAAATACCCCAGACTTTCTAATTCATTGGTTTCCAACTTCATGGGGGAAAAAAAAAGAAAGATGGTGAGGGTAGGACTTGTATTTTGTTCTTATTTTCTTGAACTCTAAGTAGTCTGCTGGAATGGATGTTTTGCACTTATCTGTGCTATTTCTGTGCTGAGCTTCTCTTTCCTGCCCCGATCTTTTGGGATGTTTGCCTCCAGGCCCAAGACAGCTAGAACAGGGATAAGGAGCATTCCAGCAGGGTCCCAGCTGGTCTCTGGGACAGCTTCTGCCCACTCAGGAGCTGGGGCTGCTCCTCATTTGGGCCCTGATGGCAGCGGCGCTCCCTCCTCAGGACCCAGGGATCAGCTCCACTGCTGCTGTTGCGTTTTCTGTCCAGCCCAGGTGTTCCCTTTCCATTTCCTGCTGGATGGGCCCGAGCCCAGCCCCAAATCCAGGCAGATTCTCCCAGGGAGCTGCCTGGGGATGTGGGAGCTTCCACACTGACCTGTAAAATAATTTCCCAGTCTGTGTTGTGGGAAAGGCAGCTTTGAACTTGGCTTGGAGCAAATTTCCCCACTCAGCAGAGCACAGAACATCCATTATTAGCAGAGGAGCTTGGCTCTGCTGTGCTTTGATGAGAAAGCCCCTGTTGTGGGTTGTCAGGAGATGGACAAAATAGCCATAAATGAGAGTTGCTGCAGTTCCTCACCGGAACTCGGGTTTTCTCGGCTGTTTGAGGGGCCTGGAAAGGCCCGGGGTGGCCTTGGGACAGCCCGCGTATCGAAGGACGAGAAGAGGCTTCAGTTCTTCTTTCGGTTTTTATGTTTATTAAATGTTTATCTAAAAGATGTTCTTTCAGCCTGACAGAGCTCTGCTCAGCAGCCAGCCATGAGCACACTGTGCTGCCCTCCGGGGCAGCCACCTATCTTTATACCCAAAGTTACGTGTACAATATTTATCATTTTTCCCCAATACCATTTATTCTTATTACTCGGTGCACTCTCAGTAATAACCAATCCAAACGTGCCACCATCACCAAAGAAGATGGAGGAGAAGAAGAAGAAGAAGGACAGGACACCCCCCAATTCCTCCATCTTACTTCTCTAAACCCCCCTGTACAGAAATCCTAAACCCTGTGTCTCACTCTCTAATTAACCAATCCCTTCACCATTCACCCCGGTGAAACCCTCCTGTCCTCATACAGGTGTCGTCTCCTGTGTAGGATCAAAGTGCAGCCACCAGACACTTCTGGAACATTCCAGGACTCCCGAGCCCCCCAAGGGTGGTCTCGGTGGCTCGGCATCTCAGGACTCAGATCCTGAGATCCCACACCTCTCGCTGCTCTGAGCAGGTGTGGAGCACGAAATTCTCATGGCCAAGCAGTGGGAAATGGGGAGATGATTCCCAGGTGCTGCTCCTGGAGAGGAGCTGAGTGAAAGATCTGTGTGCAGCTCGAGTTAATGAACACGAGCAATCCTGCAGGGAGCACACACACACCATGATCACCTTCCAGGGACCACAGGAGATTTTGGGGTGCTCTGTGGGTTCCTCTGGGTCTGAACTGAAGGCACTTGAGATGGTAGTTGCATGTTTTGACTCAGGTATATTATTAATATAATTATATTTATATTATATATATAATTTTAATACATAGAATATATAAATATTTAGATACAAAAGGCTATATTATATATAAATATAATTAAATAAATATACATTAATATATATATTATATTTTATATTATATATAAAATATATATTATATGCTATTTATATATTTATATAGAATATATATAATTATATTATAAAACAATATAGTATGTTATATATTATATAATTATAATATATAATGTATATAATATATATAATTTAAATATACCTATTATATAAAACTACATATTAGAATATATTATATATAAATATAATACATATAATACATATTTATATATTTTTAAATACAGAATATATATGTATATTATATATACTTTATGTAATTGTATATTCTATATAATTATATAGGATATTTAATATACATTATAAAGTAAGATATATACATTATTATAATTATTATAATATATAATTAATATAATTATATTATTTACAGAATTATATATATTTATATTTATTGGTATTATATACAAAAACTACTCTCATTACTGTGAGTTTGGCAGCAAGGCACAAAATGGCCAACAGTCTCTTGTTCCAAGGTCTTTTAAGACTGAACTATCCAATTAGGAACTGACACCTGGATTATTTTCCCTTTTAACCCAGTAACTGATCCCAAAGAGCCTCAATGCAGACTTTTCTGCCCAATTGCAAAATGCCACCCAAACCCATGGAAAAGGAAGAAGAAGAAGCTTGAAGAAGAAACCCAGGACAAAACACTGTGCCCTTCATCTTGCTTCCATCCCCAACTGAAATTTCTGCTGAAATCCTTTCTTCTATTCTTTTAGGATAGTTTTAATATAATATATATCATAAAATAATAAATCAGCCTTCTGAAACATGGAGTCAGATCCTCATCTCTTCCCTCATCCTCAGACCCCTGTGAACACCGTCACAAGATGGCATCTGATTGTTGTTCTGTCAAGTGATTTCCTGCTGGAATGGGTAACTCTGTGAGGAAAATGATTTTCCTTGCCCCACTGATTAAACTCAAACACTGAAATTCATGCTAACCTTCCTTTAACAATGGCAGAGAGGTACCCTTGATTGTATGGATGCTTTGAGGCTTGTGCTGTTTCCCATTTTTATTGTGGCCAGGAGTTTCATTGGAACAGCTGTTCTCGAGCCTGGCTGTTAATCCTTTTTTTATGATTATTTTATTTTTAATAAGGAAGAAGGGAGTGCAGCAGAAGTGTTAGGGATGCTTCAGCAGCACAGCACACAGTTGGCTTTGGGCATGGATGAATGGGCAGCGAGGATTCTCTTTTATCCAAACAGCTTTGGTTGTATTTCTAGGGGTGATTTCAGATACTAAAAAAAAATAAATTAAGCTCTATACAGTGTTTTAAACAGCTCCTGTGTGCTTCAAGGCAAGGAATATTGTCTCTGTATGTTTTCTTTAGTATGAAAAAAAGTCTTGAATCTCCACAGATTGGTAGAATTAGAAAGGGTGGAAAAGATCTGAGGTTGTCAGGTCCAACCATCAGCCCAGCACCATTAAACCATGTCCCCAAGTGCCACATCCACTCATTTTCTCAATGTTTTCTGAATTTGCCTTCTGTGGCCTTTAGAGTCGCAGGCAGAAGCCATTTTTTGGGATCTGTTGGACCCTCTTATTCCAGCTGCTCAACTCTTTGTGCCCTTTTGGCTTCTTGTTGCTGTGGAATAGATTTGGAGGACTGATTTACTCATTTTCAATGTGTCAGGGTGCCTCAGACTCCTGGAATTACTGCACAAACCAATAGAGGAATAGAAAATGCAGAGGATATAGCACAGATTTTGTTGATACTGGCTCATGAGGAACTGTTAAAATGCTGCTGCTGTTAAATGAGTTATTGGGGTCATCTTTCATCTGGACCACCCTGAGTTACTCAGCTTTTCACCTTGGAATAGTTTGGTTTTTTAGGAAGAATGGAAATTGTGATTTTTGGGCTGTTCTGTTCTTACAGCATCCATCACTACCTGTGGTAACCATTAAAAATAGATTTGATTTTTTTTAACAAATCCCCCAAATCCATGAGTTGTGTTTGTTGGCCTGCAGTCCTTTCATGCTACTACAGAGGCGCAACCTTAATTTTTTCTGGATAGCATTTGGTGACAAACTGGAGGATTTTTAGGACTCTTCAGAGCTGGTTTTCCTCATTTCCATGAGGAGCTGATGCTTCCCTTAGCCCTCCTGATAAAGGAGCTTTCTGCAAAGCCCCTTGCAGAACAAAAAGCCATTTTCACAGCGCTGGGGGGAGGAGGGGAGTGGAAGGACTGACAGAAAAAAACCCCGGATCCCTTTCCAATCCGTTGGTTCGTGGCACAGCTGAAGTTTACACTAATTAGAAATCATCTGGAGGCTCTGCAGCAGATTGAGTCTTCGGCTGGAAGTGCTTCCTGACAGGTGGTTCAGCACAAAGCAACATCACAATTACCTAACCCCCTGTTTGATTTGTGTAAACCCTCATTGCTACTCACATTATTTAATGAACTATGTGCTCCCCCTGGCCTCCCTGCAGAACACAGAGCTCCCTTCCAAATCTGCAGCCTGAGCTCTGGGGTTAACCCTTCTGCTCCAAGGTGGGGGAACATCAGGAGGTGAGAACTGCAATGGAAATGCTGCAAATCTTTATGGTGGGAAGGTCAGAGAATCACTGACATGTTTGGGTTGGGAAGGACCTTGGACTGATCCCATCCCACCCCTGCCATGGGCAGGGACTCCTCCACAACCACAGCTTGCTCCAGGCCCTGTCCAGCCTGGCCTTGGACGCTCCAGGGATGGGAAAGATGTGTGATGCTTTGAAATTGTAATTGTGTTGTCAGGGGCTTCATTTTACCCTCTGGATTGAAGGGGTTTTCTTTAGTTCAGTTATATTTCTCATTGCAACCTCTTCTGTTGTGGGCTGGAGGAATTAACTCTTCACTGGATAAGGCAAAACTCGAGATGGTCGCTCTGAGATATTTCCCGATATTTTTAACAAGTCCAGTGCAGATTCTGTGGTGACTGGAACCATTTGCAGTCAGAAAGAGGAAGATGATAAGGGTTCTGCTGGCCATGAAGGATTTCCTGAGCTTATCAGAGCTTGCTCTATCTCTGCAGGTTGTGCATCAAATGCCCTCAGGGCTGTGGGCTCTGTGTCTGTGTCAGAGTCTGGCTGCCTCAGCCCCGGGGAGGTGTTTCATAAACTGAGTTTTGTGGAGTACCACGGCTGCAGAATGGTCTGTGACCCATGGAAGTATTCCCTCTCACGTAGCTCAGCCTCTGATGTGATTACACTCTTCAGCAAACACATATATTGAAATTCTCCTTCCAAGTGAACTTGGCTGTTTGCTGTTTATTAGGAGAGAACCTCTCAGTGAAGCAAATGAAGTTAAAATTTGAATCCACAGGCGTGGAGAGGGATCCATTTTGTGCTGTTTGCTTCCCTTCCAGACCTGTATTAATCAGTCATTATTTCTATTTGCTTCCTTTAGCAAATAACTTGAATTTTATATCTTTCAGAAAAAAAAAAAAATTAGACTAACTTTGACAATTCCAGAATTATGACTCATGCCTACAAATGATGAACCAGATGAAATAATAATAATGCAGAAAGGTGTTTCTTTAGAAGCAGTTATTAACTTTGGGTGGGTTATTGAAATGTTCATGTCATGATTTATTTGGGTGGTGTTACATGAGCTCATGAGGTAAAAGGATTTTTTATGGAATGTGTTTGCTGCATCAGCTCCTTGTGAAGAAGTAGGTTTGAAGAGATTAAGTAAAAAGGATACTCTCTCAAATAATATTCATTATATAGTTTTATTTTCTGTGTCATAAATGGAATTATCAGGTGTCCAGGTGCGCTTGGAACCACAGAGTGGTTTGGGTTGGAAGGGACCTTAAAACCCATCCAGTCCCACCCAGTCCATGGGCAGGGACATTCCACTGTCCCAGGCTGCTCCAAGCCCTGGCCTTGGGCACTTCCAGGGATCTGGGAATCTGTGTGCCAGAAGAATTTATGCCCAAAATCTCATCCAAACCTTCCCTCCTTCACCCTAAGGCCATTAGGGCCCAGGGCCCATTGGTGTGGGCTATCTTGGAAAAGTTTATCCACAAGATGGGAATGAGCAGGAGAGGCTGAGCATCAATTCCAAGAGGTCTGTGACAACAAGAGGCACAGCTCTGCTTCTCCCAGTGAAAACCCAGCAGGATGGAGGGAGAGTATTGGCCATTTTTTGGGATTTTATCAAATCCTGGGGATTTTAGTCAGGCAAGGGGTGTGACAGAGCAGCAGAGAGGGACACGACGGGCTCACTGTGCCCAGGGAGTGTCTGGGCTCCAGGTGAGTGTTTTCCTCACAAATTCCAGCGATATTTTGGCAGAGTTTCCCCTCTGAACCATCCAACCCGTGAGCTGTGAGCAGGCTCGGGGTGTGTCTGAGCTGTCAGCGGGACATGTGTACTTGGAGGGCCCCGAATGTGTGCATCTGCTCGGCAATATTGTCTGAGCCACCCTTGTGAGGCAGGGAAATCACTCATCCTGCACGCAGGGCCGTTCACAGGCCTGCGCCAGATTGGAACCTGACTGTGTGGTGGGATGAGCAGCTCCTCAGATGCTGGCTGCTAAAAAAGAAATAAAAATTGGCAGCTTAAATTATTTGCCAAATCTAAGTCAAGTTGCGTGCCTAAAATGAAAAGGTATTTTATAACTTTAAATTAAGGAAATTGCATTTTAAATGTAGAGTCCTCCCAGTCAGAGGCGGCCAATATCCGTATTTGCATAAATACATATTTCCCATGAAAATGTAGGAGTTTTAGGGCAACAAATGCTTGTAGGTTGTGGATACACGTGCCTAAAATAAAAAGGTGTTTTATAGCTTTAAATTAAGGAAATTGCATCTTAAATGTAGAGTCCTTCCAATCAGAGGAGGCCAATATCCGTATTTCCATAAATACATATTTCCCATGAAAATGTAGGAGTTTAGGGCAACAAATGCTCGTAGGTGTGTGGATACGCGTGCCTAAACTGGAAAGGTGTTTTATGGCTTTAAATTAATGAAATTGTGTTTTAAATGTACAGTCCTTCCAATCAGGGGAGGCCAATATCCATATTTGCATAAATCCGTATTTCCCATGAAAATGTAGGAGTTTAGGGCAACAAATGCTTGTAGGTTGTGGATACACGTGCCTAAACTGAAAAGGTGTTTTATAGCTTTAAATTAATGAAATTGCATCTTAAATGTAGAGCCCTCCCATTCCAATATCCATATTTCCATAAATCCATATTTCCCATGAAAATGTAGGAGTTTTAGGGCAACAAATGCTTGTAGGTTGTGGATACACGTGCCTAAAATGAAAAGGTGTTTTATAGCTTTAAATTAATAAAATTGCATTTTAAGTGTAGAGTCCTTCCAATCAGAGGAGGCCAATATCCGTATTTCCATAAATACATATTTCCCATGAAAATGTAGGAGTTTAGGGCAACAAATGCTCGTAGGTGTGTGGATATGCGTGCCTAAAATGAAAAGGTGTTTTATACCTTTAAATTAATGAAATTGCATCTTAAATGTAGAGCCCTCCCATTCCAATATCCATATTTCCATATATCCGTATTTCCCATGAAAATGTAGGAGTTTTAAGGTAACAAATGCTCGTAGGTGTGTGGATATGCGTGCCTAAACTGAAAAGGTGTTTTATAGCTTTAAATTAATGAAATTGCATCTTAAATGTAGAGTCCTTCCAATCAGAGGAGGCCAATATCCGTATTTGCATAAATCCATATTTCCCATGAAAATGTAGGAGTTTAGGGCAACAAATGCTCGTAGGTGTGTGGATATGCGTGCCTAAACTGAAAAGGTGTTTTATAGCTTTAAATTAATGAAATTGTGTTTTAAATGCAGAGTCCTTCCAATCAGAGGCGGCCAATATCCGTATTTGCATAAATACATATTTCCCATGAAAATGTAGGAGTTTTAAAGCAACAAATGCTCATAGGTGTGTGGATACATGTGCCTAAAATGAAAAGGTGTTTTATAGCTTTAAATTAATGAAATTGCATTTTAAATGTAGAGTCCTTCCAATCAGAGGATGCCAATATCCGTATTTCCATAAATACATATTTCCCATGAAAATGTAGGAGTTTAGGGCAACAAATGCTCATAGGTGTGTGGATATATGTGCCTTAAATGAAAAGGTGTTTTATAGCTTTAAATTAATGAAATTGCATTTTAAGTGTAGAGTCCTCCCAATCAGAGGAGGCCAATATCGGTATTTGCATAAATCCATATTTCCCATGAAACTGTAGGAGTTTAAGGCAACAAATGCTCATAGGTGTGTGGATACGCGTGCCTAAACTGAAAAGGTGTTTTACGGCTTTAAATTAATGAAATTGTGTTTTAAATGTACAGTCCTTCCAATCAGGGGAGGCCAATATACATATTTGCATAAATCCATATTTCCCATGAAAATGTAGGAGTTTAGGGCAACAAATGCTTGTAGGTTGTGGATACGCGTGCCTAAACTGAAAAGGTGTTTTATAGCTTTAAATTAATGAAATTGTGTTTTAAATGTAGAGTCCTCCCAATCAGAGGATGCCAATATCCGTATTTCCATAAATACATATTTCCCATGAAAATGTAGGAGTTTTAAGGCAACAAATGCTTGTAGGTTGTGGATACATGTGCCTAAAATGAAAAGGTGTTTTATAGCTTTAAATTAATGAAATTGCATCTTAAATGTAGAGCCCTCCCATTCCAATATCCATATTTCCATATATCCGTATTTCCCATGAAAATGTAGGAGTTTAAGGCAACAAATGCTTGTAGGTTGTGGATACACGTGCCTAAAATGAAAAGGTGTTTTATAGCTTTAAATTAATGAAATTGCATCTTAAATGTAGAGCCCTCCCATTCCAATATCCATATTTCCATAAATCCGTATTTCCCATGAAAATGTAGGAGTTTAAGGCAACAAATGCTTGTAGGTTGTGGATACACGTGCCTAAAATGAAAAGATGTTTTATAGCTTTAAATTAATGAAATTGCATCTTAAATGTAGAGCCCTCCCATTCCAATATCCATATTTCCATAAATCCATATTTCCCATGAAAATGTAGGAGTTTTAAGGCAACAAATGCTCGTAGGTGTGTGGATATGCGTGCCTAAACTGAAAAGGTGTTTTATAGCTTTAAATTAATGAAATTGTGTTTTAAATGTAGAGTCCTCCCAGTCAGAGGAGGCCAATATCCTTATTTCCATAAATACATATTTCCCATGAAAATGTAGGAGTTTAAGGCAACAAATGCTTGTAGGTGTGTGGATATGCGTGCCTAAAATGAAAAGGTGTTTTATAGCTTTAAATTAATGAAATTGCATTTTAAGTGTAGAGTCCTTCCAATCAGGATGCCAATACCCCCATTTCCAAAAATCCATATTTCCTATGAAACTGTAGGAGTTTTAAGGCAACAAATGCTCCTAGGTGTGTGGATACAGAGCTTAAACTCTCAATCAGCTCTCCTGTGCCTGTTGCAGTGAAGGCTGAATGAATTCCCTGAAAGCTGATCTCTTCCAGGGTTTTTTTTTTTTCTTTTTTATTTTTTTTTCCTGATGAGTTGTATTGTGGAGGAAATTGCTCTTTGATTTTTGCCCTCTTCAGCAGCTGCTCTCCTCGTTGAAGAAGTGCCTGCTCAAGTGCCAACACCAGCTCAAGATCAGGTTCAAGTGCAGCTCTGCTGTTAATCAGGCTCAGTTCATTTGGAGCCTCATCCGCTGCCTATTGAAGCCATTGCAGAAATTCTCTTTGACCTGGGCAGGCTCCATAACAACTCAAGCCTGGGCTTCATGACTGAAACAACTTAAAAAAATCCCCAATGGACGCGAAAACTCTGTGGAATTGCACAGCTGGCAAATCTGCCTGCATTTGCTTCCACCAAACAAATGGGTGATTTTCAAGAGTAGTGAGGTTTGAGTGCTGCCAGGGTTTGCTGTGGCTTTGGAATTCACACTGTCAGCTGCTCACACTGGGCTTTATTTTAGAAATCATGAAAAGGTGAGGGCTGCTTCTGCCAGCTGGAATGGGATCTGACTTGTCTGATCAGGGAAAAAAATGACACTGGCAAAATGAGAGGGATTTTTATCCTGTGCAATTGCATCAGCAGAAGGTGGGGATTTTTAGTTTATATTTTTAGTTTATATTTTTAGTTTATACTTTTAGTTTATACTTTTAGTTTATACTTTTACCTTTTTTTCCTACTTTTTTTTTTCCTACTTTTTTTTTTCCTACTTTTTTTTTTCCTACTTTTTTTTTTCCTACTTTTTTTTTCCTACTTTTTTTTTCCTACTTTTTTTTTTCCTACTTTTTTTTTCCTACTTTTTTTTTCCTACTTTTTTTTTTCCTACTTTTTTTTTTCCTACTTTTTTTTTTCCTACTTTTTTTTTTCCTACTTTTTTTTTTCCCTACTTTTTTTTCCCTACCTTTTTTTTTTTCCCTACCTTTTTTTTTTCCCTACCTTTTTTTTTCCCTACCTTTTCCCCCTTTATTGTTATTTTCTATTTTTATTATTTTATTTGAATTATTTTATATTTTAATTTTTATTTTATTTGTAAATTTTATTTTTATTTTATTTTTGCTTTTGTTGTTTTTTCTAAATTTATATTGTATAATGCCTTGTTCCTTATTCCTGATGTGAGCTTTGTGTTTGGAGGCTTGGGAGCAGCTGAGGGCTGGGAATGCAGCACACAGGGGCAATTTCCTGAGCTGGGGCAGTGACCTGCAGAAGATCAGCAGAGTCAGTGGGGCTGAGAATTCCAAGGAATTCCTGTTGGAATAAAAATGTTAAAAATTAATGTTAATTAAGCTTTGCTTCATAACCCTAAATGCTGCAATTTTCAAGCTCGTTCCTGCAGTTTTTTCCATACATAAAACCCAAGGATTCTCCAGTAAACCCAAGGATTCTCCAATAAACCCTAGATTTTATTTTCACTAAACACTGGTGGGTGAGCTCATACTTCTTGCCAAAGTTATATGTTTAAATTGCTCAATATTTTAAATAAAAACATTGTGTGCTTGGTGAACATCACAGGAGGACATCTGAGATATTGTAGCACCACCTGCTAAGCTTTTAATTTTGGTTTTTTTCCAGTTAACCTACATGGCCACATTTGCTTCTCCCAGGAGAGCATGATCCAGCTGCAAAGAGCGAATATCCCTCTATTTATGGAAGTGATCTTTGACAGGAATTAATATTTATCAATGAAAGACAAATTGAGAGGGTTCAGTGTCTTTATCCCTGGTGCAGATGAGGGTGAGGAGAGTTCTGCCTGCTTGACTCGCCCTGAAATCGTTGGAGATCTGTAAATTCAGCTCTAATCTTCCTATAGGGAAATGTTACTGTTAATATCCAAAGCCTATTAAAAAGGGATTTCACATCTCTGGAATTTATTATCGAATCTCAAAGATGTGAAACCCATTTTTAATAGGTTTTGAACTTTATAGGCTCGCTGTGAGGGAATAATATTGTGATGTGGTTTAAAGCTTGTGAAGTACATTTTCTTCCCCTTTTATGACAGTTGTTTTAGAGTGGTGATTTACCAGCTGTTTGAGGAGGTTTTTTGTGTTCTCCCCTCTCTTCTCCCCCCCCAGTGAACAGATTTTTATGTAACACAAATTTCATAAGCGCTTGGGATCATGGAAATCACCTAATTCATTGGAGAGATCTGCTATTTCCATAAAAATCCCTTTTTTCTCCCCCTTCTCTGCCAGTCCCATGAGTATTCAATGGCACTGGCGTTTTCCTTGCTGTGCCTTCATCATAAATTCTGTAATATCAGTAATGTACTTGGAGATACAGTAAATATACTTATTATAGCAACTGCAACCATGCTTCATCCAGCTTCAGTAATTAGCCATGCTAATTACAGTTGGGATGTGGGCTGGGAGATGGCGTGCTACATTAAAACCAGAGAAATTAAACCAGAGCTGTCTGATAGAACTCTTATGTGCTTTTGGGGCCTGCAGATCTTAGTGAGGCATTAGCTAATTAAAAACATGGGGATAGTTCCTGAGTAAACTATTAAAGCTAAAGGTTACTTTCACACTTGAGTGGTAGATGTCAAAATGAGGGTTTATTCCCCTTATTTGTGGCCCTTGTGGAATATAGATGGAAAAGCAGCGGGCACAGAAAATCCTTGGTTTTGTAATGGCAGAAATTTGTGATGGCGGAAGGATTTTGCAGGGGCTTTTCCTGTGTGGTCAGTTTTCAGCTTTGGTTGCCTAAAGGGGCTGGGGAGGGACTTGGGACGAGGCTTGGGGTGACAGGACACAGGGAATGGCTTCAGGCTGGCAGAGGGGAGGTTTGGGTGGGATATTGGGATGGAATTCCTCCCTGGGAGGGTGGGGATGGGGTTCCCAGAGCAGCAGTGGCTGCCCCTGGATCCCTGGAAGTTTCCAAGGACAGGGCTTGGAGCAGCCTGGGACAGTGGGAGGTGTCCTTGGCCGTGGAATGGATGGCAATGGGATGGGTTTTAAGGTCCCTTCCAGCCCAAATCACTCTTTAATTTTCCGAGATGCTTTGAGGCCTTGTCCCTGTGATCCTGCTGCCCAGCCAGGCCAAGAGCTGGATCCTCACCTGAGAAACCTGAGGCGTTTCTGGGGTCGTGCTGCTCTGCAGAGCTCTCTCCTCAGCCCTCCTGAATCCCAAATCACTTATCCTCTATTACTGAGTAAATCCTTTGCTCAGCAACTGGAGCAGGTGAAGGAATCCAGGTCTTTGCAGGGGATTTGGAAGCCACAGTGCCACTGGCTCTGTGAGAGGGTGGGGATGTGCAAGCTGCAGTGTTTGACAGCTCATTCCAGAAGAGAGCTCTTGTAAGAATAGTCTTTACATGAAAATTCTTTACAATCCACTGCTGGGACTGTGTCTCATACCCAGTTCAAAAGCAAAGGGTTTAGAAGACAGAGGACATGCAGCAGAGGGGTTTTGGACTCGGTCATCGTGAAGGGGTTTAAAGAAGAAGGAGGTCAGTGTTCCATGGAAGCACATTGCTCTGGAGAGGAGTGTGGGCTCCCCACCCCTGGCAGTGCCCAAGGCCAGGCTGGACAAGGTTTGGAGCCCCTGGGACAGTGGAAGGTGTCCCTGCCATGGCAGGGTGGGGAATGGGATGAGGTTTAACCTCCCTCCCATCCCACAGCATTCTGGAATTCCTGCTTTATGGCCTGATGGATGAGAGCCCTTTTCCCCTGTGGGATGGGTAGGCAGCAGCCAAACCCCACCTTGAAAGCTTTGAGCTGTTGGAGCAAGCAAAGATCATCTGCTCAAGGTTTGGGGAATCTCAGGGCTCCGTGACTCAGGCAGGTTTCAGGCCTCTCCCAAATGAACATCACTCACCTGCTGATCTGTCTGCACAAGTTCCACCCCTTCATGGTTCACACTGGAGGAAAATCTGCTCCTACAATCTGGATGCTAAAACACTCCTGCCTATTTCCAATGCTGATGCTTCAGTTCTGTTGGAATCCATAAAGTCAGAGGGTTTTTAGGAAATGGTTAAAAAAGAGTATGTAGGCCTCAGGATGAGGCCGAAGTTCTGTTACAGCAGAAAAGTTTCCCAAGCAGTAGACGTGACAAATAGCAATAGGACTTAGTAGATGTGGCTTTAGGATGGCAACAAGTTTATTTAATGTATATCTTTAGAAGATTACCATGAATAGAACTCTCTTCTTTGTTTCTTATGAAATAGTCTTTGTTTTAACTACCATTATGTATGTTTTATAAGGTTGGATGGAAAGCTTGTCAGTATGTCTTGTTTTTGTGTGATTGGCTGAAATCTAAACTGAGATGATTTTATGTCATTCCGTAGGGATTTCCCGGTAGGCCAGCGAGCTGTTAACATCTAATTCCATTGTAACAATGTTCTGAGACTGATGTGCTAACAATAAAAGAAGGCTGGTCTGGATTTGTCCAGTGTTGTCCATATTTGGACTTTTCGCCGCGGCAAGTGGGTTCCTCTCTTAAGACGTGGGTTCCTGGCACCATTGGATCTGTAGCTACCCTGTTACCCCAATAAGTTCTTGCCTGAGATTTTCCTGGGGAATGAATTTCCGAGGGAGCACAATGAGGCTGGGCGAGTAGGAGGGGCAGAGTGAAGGCTGTGCAGGTGGGGGAGTTACGGAGTTGCCAAACTGTCTTTCATGCCTTGTAGATTCTTCCATCTTTCTTCAAAAGGACAAGGACATCTTCAGGAAAACCAGAAGGGATGTTGCTTTTGGAAGGGAAAGGTAAATACTCCAAAACAATTCAGAGTATTAAGGTGAGATGTTCTGTAGGAAAAGAGATGAGAGCAGAAGTGTCTGGGGATATCTTACCAAAAGGACTTTCAAAAAACTTCCTCTTGCATCATTCCAGTCGATATTCTGCTTAGAAAATAAACCCTCCAAATTAGTATAAATTTGAAATTAAGGGGATCTCTGCCAATGAACAGCGGAGATCTCCTGGAGGGAGGATTGGCTGTGGGAGAGATAAAGAAAACTGCCCAAAGAACAGCAGAGAACTGCCCCAGCTCTGACAGATGGGAATTGAATACAAACTAAGACAGGAGACATGAACAAAAATGGTTAAAGAAAAGAAATGCAGGAGAAAAAACAATATATTTATAATATATAAATTATAACAGAACTGCTGAAATGGGTCAGTGTTATTTCTGAGCTCCAAGCTGGCTGCTTTATTGTCCTTTCCCTCCATTGTTGTTTGTTTGTTTGAGGAGATAAGAAAGCAAAGACTGAGGAGAAGCAGCGCTTTGTTGTTTGAAAAAGAGAAACAGTGTAAGACTAGAGATCTGAAGTGCAGCTCTCCTCCCACTCTGTTTGAATTGGAGTTTTGTCGTGGGTTTCTACAAGGAGCTGTGGATTTTTTAGTAATTCCCTGTTATCGTCATTCTTATGTTTAGCAAATGGATGTTGAGAAAAGCAAAAAGCTGAAATAAACAAGAAACTTCAGTGTGGGGTTTGAGCCACAAAAGGTTCAATTGGCCTGTGTCTCTGAGGCAAGCTCATCATCTTGCTTTAAGTTAGTTTTTGGAAAAAATTCCTAAATTTAGCAAGAAAGTAAAAATATGTTGGTGTCTGACTCAGCATTATGAAGCAGAAACTCCTTGAATGCCATCTGAGGGATTCTTTTAAGACAAATCCCTTTGGTAAAGTGAATTAATTCTGTTCCAAGCCCCCTGCTGCTCATCCTTCAGAAGGATGGGGTGGATATTGAATGGCAAATAAAGAATTCTGGAATTGATGACTTTATTTTAATGAGAAGGTGCTAAAGGATGAGACAGTGCTGCTCTTAAAACCAAAATTCCACTAAACAAAAGGCAATCCCAACAAAACTGAGGGTTTTGTTTGAGGTGGTGAGGGAATATTTTGTTTGCTATTTAGGAATCTAAAGATCTTTAGGATCATAGTCAACTTGCAGCAAATGCAGGTGATAATCTCAGAAAAAATCACAGAGCCACTCAAAAATCCTTCCAGGGCTTTTCTCCCCTCCTTGCTTCTGTTTGCTTTGTGCAGCTGAGAGGTTTTATGGCAGTTTTAATTCAAACCCATCATCCAGGTACAGAAGAGGAGTTGAAATCTGGCAGGGGTGGAGAAGAATGGGAGGCCAGATGGCAGGAAACATAAAACTACAGAAAACAAGCAGGGAGAGAGCTTAAAAGAGATTATGTCTGATGTCCATAAACAGACTGGCAGAGGGAAGAGTCAGACCTTTAAAAATAGAGTGGTGCTTCTTCAGAGAAGATGGACATTGCTTAAAAACCCTCATTTTCTGTCTCTTTAAAGGCAAACATCAGGAGGCATCACTAAATCTGCCTTTCTGAGGGTGAATGGATAGCCCAAGTTGAAAGAGAAATGAGATCATGATGGGAAAGGGTATCCAGAATGAAAGCAGCACAAAATTATGGGATTATTGGTGAAATCTGATAAGATTTTGTTGGGGGCAGTGGGTTTAAGGGAAGATGAGGGGTGTGCAATCAGCAGGTGAGGGAGGAGCACGTTCAGGGTGTTCCAAGGAACTCTGAACTTCTCATCCTGAGGTCTGAGCTGGGAAGGCTCCAGCACCAAGAGGCTGAGGTGGAGGATTCTCCCCAAAGCTGCGAGTCCCTAAACATCCGTCAGTGCATTCAAAACTGGGCCAAACCTTTTTAAAATAACCCCCAACAACAGCCAGGTGCTGACTCCTTACCTGAATGTGACAGAATTATCCCAGGATTGCGGAATTACCCCGTGGCTGATAAATAGGGGAAGGAGTAGAACTTCTGGAGCAGATAAATAATTAGTTTAGAATAAAAGACAGGGGGGTTGTTTTTTGTTTTTTTTTTTTTTTTTTTTTTGAGGGGGGGGGTTGTTGGTTTTGGTTTCTTTTATTTTTATTTTGAACGGAAGTGGATCAAAAATAAAACCCCAAAAATACAAAACAAAACAAAAAACCAAAAAAAACCAGTACAAGCTGCTGATATGGAAGACTCAGTCCTAATAAAACATTCCATTGAGAGGTGGTAAAAAAATTATCAGCAACTGGTTAAAATGGGAATGTTCCCATAGAATTCAAGGATGCTGGAGTTAAATACAAATACTGAGTGATCATTAAGTGCAGAATATAACACTGACTGTGATTTACTCATCAGAATTGGCATCTGACACATCCAAATGGAGTGATAAGAAGATTGTTCTTTTCTCCAAGGCAACCTCTCCACTTTTCATAAAAAACTTGAAACTGACTTGATTTTCATGCGTAATTCCTGGTGTATGATGATTTTCAGGTGTAATTCCTGGTGTACAATCATTTATCAGGTTTAATTCCTGGTGTGAAATTTGTCAGGTGTAATTCCTGGTGTAAGATTTTTCAGGTGTTAATTCATGGTGTAAAACGTTGCGGTCGATAATGCAGCGTGAAGGAGGTGCAAGATTTAATATTGCAAATATTAAGCAGGATTTAAAAATGATAGAAGGATTATGTAACATGGAAACAACAAATTAAACCTCTAGGGGAGGAATCAGAAGCCAGGGGGTTAAATCCTGATGGGTTTTAGGAAGTGGAAAGGAATCTGAGGACTCAAACAGTCAGAACTGTCCAAGTGTTTAGTTTGGAGTTTGGATCAATGTATTACTGGAATGAGGAAAGCTGTGTGTGTACGTGAATTGGCTTGCTGAGGTCCCACAAAATATAATTTTTTGGGAAGCAGCAGACCATAAAATTGGAAAATTGATGTTGCAACTTCGTTCAGAGAACGTGAACTTGTGCGAGGAAATTCTGTGTTTCTGTGGGGCTGGACTGGAACAGAGAACTCAAACCTGCACTTGTGTTATTGGGAGAAAAATCAGAATTCCTTGGGCCAAATCAGGGGAAAAGGATGTGGCTGTCCCTGCTGGGGGAATCATCTGGTTCAGCTCCCAGGTGAATCAGGAGAATTTAACCCCTTAATAATGTAAATAAAAGGCAGGGGGGGCAAAAATTTGCCTTGCCTTAAATTCCCACTAGGTCTTGTATCACTGGGTAGATGCTCTTAATCATTTTGTCCTTATAAGATTTAACTTAGGAAGGAACTTTAGCACTCTGTTCCAGTACTTTATCACTCTTCAATAAATAGAACAGCTTTTAATTCCCTTAACTCTGTCTCACCTCTGTTTTTAGGCAGCCCCAAAATTCACACAATGAACCATTCCCTATGAGGGAGAGGGGGTTCAAACTTGATTTTCCCTTCAGGATGATTTCCAAGGGGTGCATTCAGCCCTGTTTGGGACCTGAAAAAAGGGGAAAATGCAACATTTTAATGCAGGCTCCGCTGTGGTTGCAGAGGTGTTGTCTGGGAGCTTTAATGTGGCTCTGAGAGCTCCCACAGTTCCTGCAGTGATAAATGAGAGGAGCTCATCAAAGCAGGCAGGTGGGAATGTTTTATTCCCACAAGTTTTCCCTGCCTGGGCAGTCCAACATCCCCAGTGCCAGATGGGTGGAAAATCTCAGTCAATCACACAGGCTGTGCCTTGGCAGATTTGTAAATCTGCTTTTACATTTGGACGTTTCCCATTAGCATTTTCCTCACATCATTGTCAGGCCGTACCCATCTGGAAGTAATTTGAAAATCAGAGGTTAATGGTCACAAAAGATGACTTGGACCAATTAACTGGAATATTTATAAGTTCTGTCTCTGTGTGAGCTTCGATTATAAATATTATTTTCACTTATCTGGCACTGGCAATAATAGCAATGTTTTAGCTATTAAATTATTAGCATAATTTGCATTACAGACACACACGCACACAATCAAAATTTTGGGGAGATTGCTGTTTGTCAAAGGATGCCTATTCTCTAAAGCAGATTCTTTTCAACTTGTAAGGAAAAATACAGATTATTTGAGGCACATCAAAGCTGTTGTAATCTCTGTGTATGGGGATTTACTCTCCTTTAAAGTTCCTGCACTGGAACTCCCTGACTTTGTTGGCATCTCTGACTATTTGGATGTTTGCAATAACAAAACCATGAATCATTTGCTGTTTTTTCGAGTTTCATTTGCAAGATCTGAAGCAGCAAATTAATTGGATGTAGGGATTGGTTTAAGAGTCAATGTCACGGTGACAACTGGCAATTGGTGAAACTTTCCCAAGTGCCCTCTTGCTGAAAGTTGGGAAGTTTTTCCTCCTCTGTCATGAGAAAGGAAGGAATTGAGAAGGATGGAGGGGGAAATTCTCTCTCCTGTCTTCACCACCTGCTCTGTTTGACACAAATTTGTTTTTGTGCTGCCATGGCTGGAACCACACATGTGGAATTTTGTGTTTTTCCCTCTTCAGGCTGTGTAGGGAAGGAGGAGTTGGTTCATCACTGAGCCTCTTAGGATGATGTTCTCCAGGAGACAGGAATTTGACTGCACTCTCTCACATTTTGTAGCTGCTAAAATGTAGAAAACAAAATGTCTTAGCTCTGGGCTGATTTCTGAGATTATTACAAAGCAAGATTTTGGGGTGTTTACTGAAGCAGTAAATTAAAGAAATTTTAATAAATGGGTTATTATGACACTTGGAGAGGAGCTCAAGCCCAGGAAAAACCCTTCAAGTGGGTGTTGATATTTTCACTTCACCTGGCTGGTGAAACAGTGCAGCAATCCTTTTATATTCCTGCTACAAAAAGAATAATTTTATATTCCTACTACAAAAAGGACATTTAATTGTGTTGAAAGAGGGAAATATCCTATGGATGTGTTGCTTTTCTTTCTCTTTGAGTGAAAACAAGATGTATCTTACTGGAAGAAAGAGAATCTTCATTTTTAAACCAGATCTTTGGGATGTGAAGGGGCTGTTCAGTGCTGGGTGTATTTTACTCCAAATTATCCCAGTTTAAGGTCCTTCTGCTGCCTTTTCTTTGCACTGATGACTGCCAGGATGCATTAATGTAATTATCACAGATTCATGGGATTGTTTAGGTTGGAAAGGACCCTTAAGATTGAGTCCAACCAAAACCCAGCCTTGCCAAGGGCAGCACTAAACCACGTCCCTCGGTGCCACATCTAAGTGAGGCCATTAATAATTAAATATTCTCATAACTTCTCATAAAGAGTTGCAAAAATTTTGCATTTCTAACCAAATTAGGAACATCTTGGATTTTTTTGGGGTTTTTTGGTAGTATCAGCGTTTAGAAGGGATTTTTGAGTCTCACTTTATTGTTATGATGCGTTATCAAAATGGACTTTTATAAGTTATTAAAATGTTGAAATCCACAGAGCAGACAGCAGAGCAAGGTCCACTAATAACAAGGAAAACGGAATATTTTATGTGAGACACAAGCACCAGGGTGGATTTTTACACTTCTTGTCATGTAAAGCACTGGTTGGGTCAACACTGGAAAAAATTTCCATTGACTGTGTGGGAGACATGATCAAGAATGAGGAATTCCAAACTTTTTTTTTTTTAATTTCTAGATAATCTGAAATATTTTGAATGTCTGTATAGTGGGGGTTTTTTGGTTTGGATTTTTTGTTTGTTTTTTGGATTGTTTGTTTTTTGGTGGTCTTTTTTTGTGGAGGAGGTTTTTTGGCCTTTTTTTGAGCTTTTTTTTAGGTTCTTTTTGCTGTTTGTTTTTTTGCTCTTGGTTTTTCTCTTGGTTTGTTTTTGCTGTTGGTTTTTTTGTTTGTTTTGATGTTTAAATTTCTTTTTCTTTTGGCTTTTCCAGCCTCATAAGTTAATCATAGCTTGTGGCTCTGATTCTTTGCCTTGGTCTCGATCCTCTGAGGATGATTATTATTGTGTTCACAGTCACAGCTTTTTGAAATACTCATTTTTATTGACAAAATCTTGCTACAGCATCATGTTTGTGCACAGGTGGAGCTGCACAGACTTGACTCGGTGGTGTCGTGACAATGCCGGTAGAAAATCATCATTTCCAAGGAGGGAATGGGAATATTTTGGAAGTTCAAAGCGCGTCATTTGTCCCCGAGTGTCACCTCCTGTCTCCCTCCGTGCCAGACTGGTGACAGAAACGAGGGAAGCTTCTCCTGATGCTTTTGTTGCTGTAATTGTGCCTCGTGGCAGGTGACACCTTTGGCTGTTTCCTGTCTTTAGTGGGGACTTCCACGTCTGCAGAGAGGAAACAAAATCAGATCAGAATTCCTTGATTTTCTGTGTGCTGTCACTTCTCCTCAGGGGAGAGAACCTTGGTGTAATTGCTAAAATACTTGGCTTTAAGGATGTGTGGTTTATTCAGGATAATTCATTCTGATTGTGCCTCTCACATACATGAATTAACATTTAATTCTTTAGGAAAATCAATGTAACGCTCACCAGAACTTCTGGTTTTCCTCATATTTACACACTTTTTAACCTAAATGCAGCGGGACTGGTTTCACATGCAAATGTTGGCTTTTGTTGGAGGTACTAAATTAATTTTTTATTTAGTTTTTCACTGAAAAGAATTTGGGGGGAAGTCAGCATCTGTATCCCTGCTGCTGTTCCCCTCACAAACAGAGCAACTGTGCATCCTACAAAGCTGGAAATTCTGATTTACACAGTGATTTCATGTTAAAATAGTGCTGAAAAACCATCTGGCCTTCTGCCCCTCAGTTTGGCTGTGCAGATTATGAAGAAAGGACAAATTAGATTAAATATTTTAACTTGAATTGTAATCCACACTCTTGGTTTATATTGAAAACAAAACCCCACAGGGTGGTAAATTCTGAGCAAGTCAAAGAAATATTCCATTCATTTTAGCCAAGTGAGTCAAAGTTTTGTGTTAAATTCGAATTTATTGAGCTGGAAAAGCAGATTTTCCTGCCAAACAGCCAAATCCCATTTCCTCAGATTTTCACTCCCAACTTCCTTTGTTGTTACTTACAAAAATTTTTCAATTACATTGAGAGAAATTGAGAGAAATCATTTTTACCAAACACCTTAAAGGTCTTTGGTGACTTGATCACAAAAAGAAGTTGAAGCAGTGATGGAAAGTCTTGCTGGTATCTCTTTAAGCAGATTTCCAGAGTGGAAAAAGAGAATGTGTGCCAACACTGAAAATCTTGAGACTCCAAAACCCTGCTTTTAAGACTGGTGCAGTTTGAGTTGGTAAATCCACTGTGATGCACCAAACCCTATAGTTACAGAAAAAGGCCTAAAAATGAAAACCAACCAAACTCAGACTCCAAAACTGCAACTGAAGAACTCAGACAAAATGTTCCTGGTCACAAATCCATTACTTTACTCTGTTCTCTGTTGATTTAGTGAAGAGATGGGGGGAAAAAAAGCATTGGAGATCAGGTAATGATAAATTGTCAGGTTGGAGAAGACCTTTAGGATCAAATCCAGCACTCACCATAATATCCATAAATTGCCAGGATTAGGGAAAACCTTTAGGATCAAGCCCAGCACCACCATAATATCCATATATTGTCAGGTTGGAGAAGATTTTTAGGATCAAGTCCAGCACTAAACCATTCAAACCATTTTTAACCCTTTAAAAAGCCCTGTTAGGCAAACCTTACATCATCAGAAACCATGGATGTGGATATCCCTTATTTTAGCATTTCTGATGGTTTTTCCCCCAGTCTAAAATAAAGATGCAGAGCTGGGGGGAGGCAGGGCTTGTGCCGTGGCCCTTGCTCCCCACTCCTCCTCTTCCTCACTCCTGGAGCAGCAGGGAGGAAGGGGGTGGATGCTGAGGGGAGCAGAAGGAGCTCTGAGCTGGGTGAGCATCCAGCAGCTCGGCCTGGAGTAGCAGAGCTATCTTTAACTCAGAGAAATACATTTAATTCATCAAAAAAAGAAAAAAAAATCCCTTTATATATATATATATATTTTTTTTTTTTTTTAGCTGCTGTCCCAGGTAGGATTTCAGCCAAGCTCTAGGGATTGGGAGGTATTTAGCCTTTGGAAATGGCAGCTGGAACGCAGTGACCTCAAGGAACCTTCTCTTCTCTCTTCCCGTAAAAAGCATTCGCAACAAACCCAAAAAAGCCACCTCAGCACTTTCCCCTCTTTATCTAAATGGTTCCATCAGCCCCAGTAGGAGTGATTTTTTTTTTTTTTTTTTTTAAATTCCATGCAGCTGCTGTGATATTACAGGGAAATATCTGTGGAACAGGCATTAGCATTTGTGTAAGAGTGGCCATTGACTTCAGCAAGAGTTCTAAAGCAGGCTCCCGGTGCTTTATGAGGTAATCATGAGGCTGTTTGAGGACATAAACGTGCACAGAAATGCAGAGAATATTTGGGTTTATGGTTGTGGGAGCAGGTAAGCGTTGAGGAATTCTTCTCCTCAGAAGCAGCAAAATCAGAGGTCTTGGAGGATGACACCGTTCTGGGCGGTTTGAGACAATGGAGAGGGGTTAAAATGGAAAATTGATCTGCTTTGAGAAGGTTTTTGCCTGAGTGATCACTTTGTGCAGGGAGCTGTCCCCTATGGATTTTATTTATCTTTCTGGTGGAGCTTGCAGATATATTTTGGAAGCCTTTTCCTGTTTGATGACTGAGTTGGACAAACAGAAGTTGTTGCGGAAAAATCTTTTCGTGAAAAATCCTTTCCTTAGGATTTTCCCTCCTGAGAAGCTGAGAGGCCTCAGGAACAAAATGTTTTCTCGTGGTGCTTGGGCAACAGCTGCTGGTAAACAGAGTAAAAGCTTTGATCAAATAGTCATTTTTTTGGGTTGTTTGGGTTTTTTTTAGTCATCAATGACTTCATTCCTTTGCTGTTGCTGTCCCCAAGGTGTGTTTTGGGGCACAGCTCCACTGCAGCTGGGAAATCTTGGCTGGACACTGTCACAGACAGCTTTTATAGAAAATCCTTTCCTTGGGATCTTTTCTCCTGAGAAGCTGAAAGGCCTCAGGAACAAAATGTAAACATTGATTATCTGCTGCTGTGGAATGCAACAGGTGCATCTGGGATTGGTCTTGTGGTTGTTTCTAATTAATGGCCAATCACATTCAGCTGTCTCAGACTCTGTCCGAGACAGAAGCTTTTTGTTATCATTCTGATTCTGTTCTTGGCTAGCCTTCTGATGAAACATTTCTTTTAGTGTAGTTTTAATGTAATATTTATCATAAAATAATAAATCAAGCCTTCTGAAACATGGAGTCAGATCTCCATCTCTTCCCTCAGCCCAGAACCCCTGTGAGCACCGTCACAAGAATTCATGCTCGTGATGCTCCTTGGTGCTCGCTGGGCTTTGTCACAGCCCGGTGTCCCCAGCAGTGCCACTGCCCTGTGCCAGCTGCCACCCTCACCTTGGGGTGGGCAGCTCCTGCTGGCAGCACAGCCCAGCCTGCTGAGGGAGGGGATGGATTCACTCCTTTCCTTGGAGAGCTCCTCCAGCAGATGGGAGGGATGAATGGGATGAGTCAGCGCGAACAAAGAGCGCTGATGAGCCGAGTGTTTTTATTTGCACGGGCGGGCGTGGATGGATGGAACGCCACCGGTTTTGTGGTTGTAGAATGCCGAGTGTTGTCAGCTCAGGAAGAACAAACTGAGGCTGTAATTTTGCTGGGGAGATCAGTGAAAAGAAACACTGATTAAAATAAAACTCTGGGGATCGTGGTGTTCCTGCTGCTGCAGGTCTGAGGGAGACAGAGCCCTATGAGTTGGGAATCAGAGAATCCCACAGTGGTTTGGGTGAGAAGAGAGCTTAAAAAAATCACCCATTCCATGGGCAGGGGCACTTTCTACTGTGGTGTTTCAGGAGCATTGCAGGGCTGTTTAAGCAGAGGGTTTGTTTGCCTGCTGTTGATTTTTGTTGCTGCTTTTAAGCTTTGGGAACTGGTTTGATACCTGTGATTTGGGTTTTGCTGGGTTTTTTTGGCTTTTTTTTTTGTTTTTTTTTGTTTTTTGTTTTTTGTTTTTTGGAATGCCTGTTAAGTTGAAGGATGTGTCTTCCCAAGCCTGGTGAAATTTAGTTAAAAATAGGAAAAAATGTATCTGAAATAGGACTTGGGCCTTCAGTGTGTGAAGCGGCCAGACACAACACCACAAGTGTGTTCTGTCTCAAAGGTATTAAAGCATCTGTGGCTTTTGCAGTTTTTTATAACAAAAAATCACTTTTTATATGGATAAAAAGTGATTCTCATTACAGGGTACCGGCCCAGGTTTTCCAGAGCAGCTGTGGCTGCACCTGGATCCATGGCAGTGCCCAAGGCCAGGTTGGACACTGGGGCTTGGAGCAACCTGGGATAATGGAAGGTGTCCCTGCCATGTAATGGTTAAAAAATCATCTTTAATGTCCCTTCCAACCCAAATCATTGTGTGATTCTGTGCATATTTTGAGTCTAAACTGGGACAAATATGCTCAGTGGGAAGTCTGTGCTAAATTCCTATTATTTCAAAATCATCATGTTCAGATTTTTTTCCAGTTTTTGTTTTGCTTTTTTTTCCCTTTTCTTCCCGGAAAGAAAATTCCTCATGCCACCAGGCCCTTGCCCACTTTGTCCCTGGGTGACCTGCACCCCTTGGTGTGCCATCAGGCTGTTTGGCCTCTAATTAGGCAGCTCCAGTAATGAAGTTAGTGAGCATGACAGAGGCTTGGGTGCAGCTTGTCAAGTGCCAATCATTGCACAGACTGACATGTTATGGCATTTCCTTCAAGGCTGGAGACAGATGATCTGAGAAGTTGGTTGCAGAGTGATTTTTTTTTTCCCTCCTCCTACCCTGTACAGCTAAAGCCCAGAAATTTCTAAATTAGGCCATGACTGTTTGATGTGAAGTGCGAGTGGGTTTTCTCCCAGGTTAATTCCATATTGTTTAACACAGGCATTATTTTCCTGGAATTATGGAATATTCTGAGCTGGAAGGGGATCATCCAGTGCACAGACACTGCAACAATGCCACCTTGGGCATCCCTGGGAGTGTTGTCCAGACCTTCTTGGAGCTCTGGCAGCCTCGGGGCTGGGATAATTCCTTGGGAATTCTGTTCCATTCCCTGGGGAGCCTTTTCCATTCCCTGGGGAGCCTTTCCCTCCGCTGGCAGTCAGTTTTAGCAGGCAATATTTGTCATACTCAGCTCAGTGTCCCTCGTGACATTGCCTCTGTTTTCCCAGCCCTGAGGTGAGGGCACTGTGCATTAACAGTAAAGTTTTAATCCCCTGTGTCGCTGCAGCTTTGTGAAACGCAGTGTGTTTGTGCTTGTCACCCATCCCCAGGTGATTTATGTGTCACCCAGGCAATGGGCCGGTGTGTCATGGCTCTGCTCTGATTAGATCATGAATTCCACCAGGCTGGCACTGGTCCTGGACAGGCTGCTCAGAAAATAACGCAGCAGAGGAAATAAGGATAAGGAAATAAGAAATATGGCTTCTGCTTGTCTCCAGCACAGCAGCTGCTGGAATTTAAAGCTCCATGGGCCATGGAGCAGTAGCTGTGCAAGGGTGACCTGTGGGATCTCAGCACCTCAGGACTGAGGTGCCGGGCTACCGAGACCACCCTTGGGGGGCTCGGGAGTCCTGGAATGTTGCCAGAAGTGTCTGGTGGCTGGACTTTGATCCTACACAGGAGACGACACCTGTATGAGGACAGGAGGGTTTCACCGGGGTGAATGGTGAAGGGATTGGTTAATTAGAGGGTGAGACACAGGGTTTAGGATTTCTGTACAGGGGGGTTTAGAGAAGTAAGATGGAGGAATTGGGGCGTGTCCTGTCCTTCTTCTTCTTCTTCTTCTCCTCCATCTTCTGTGGTGATGGTGGCACTTTGGGATTGGTCATTACTGAAAGTGCACCAGACAATAAGAATAAAAAGGATTGGGGAAAAATGATAAATATTGTACACGTAACAATGGGTATAAAGATAGGTGACTGTCCGGAGGGCAGCACAGTGTGCTCATGGCTGGCTGCTGAGCAGAGCTCTGTCGGGCCGAAAGAAAATCTTTTAGATAAACAATTAATAAACATAAAAACCGAAAGAAGAACTGAAGCCTCTTCTCGTCCTTTGATACGCGGGCTGTCCCAAGGCCACTCCAGGCCTTTCCAGGCCCTTCAAACAGCCGAAAACCAGACAGTGACCCACTCACATTCCTGCAGGAATCGTCCAAATCCTGGGGAAAAGCCCATGGGCAGCTCCAGGAGGGTTTGGACAACACTCCCAGGGATGGGAATTTTGGGGGTGTCTGTGCAGGGACAAGGGCAGGGCTGGATCATCCTTGTGGGTCCCCTTCCAACTCAGGATATTCTGGGATTCCATGAAGATAACGGCTGTGTTAAATAATATGGAATCACCTGGAATCTCAGAGTGGGGATGATGCTCCAGGGGGAGTTTGCTGCCTTTGCCTGCAGCACAGTTCCTGTGGCCCTGCAAAGGCACTTAGGATTAATCTGCTGGTAATGCTCCAGAAACAAGGGGATTATTGCTCCAGCTGAAAGAGTGGGAGTGAAAGGCTCTTTTCTATTGCAGGCCTGAGTTAAACAAAAGGGAAAGGAAATCCTGGAATATTAGTGATAGGTTTTATTTAATTGTGTTTTAAATGAGATGCAGTCTTCAGTCAGTTCAGGACTCTATATATATATATATATATATATATATATATATATATATATATACATATTTATTTATTTATTTATTATATCATCTCTATATGTTTTATATTTATTTATATATAAATATACATATAAATATATTTTATATATTTATATATCTATTTAAGATATATTTCTATGTAATATATATATTTTATATATTTATAGATATTTATTTATATATTTATACTTTTATATAAGTAAATATGTATAATATGTTCATTTTTTACATATATATATATATATAAAAAACTACCTTTGAAATATGCACAGTATTTCCTCTCATAATATTAAATGTAAATGTGCTGTCTGGCTCAGTTGGAACTTTTACTTAGTTCATAGGGTCTCAAAGTGTGATTTAGAATATTGATGTCACCAACCTTTCTGATCTATGTAAAGCTTTTGTCGTTTGTATTTGTTGTGTGATTTTGGACTCATGATTGACTCATTTTTGATCCTGGGCACGATGGGGGCTCTGCTCTCCTGCCTGGAGCCTTTGGGCACAGATGAGGTTCAGGGTGGAAATTCAGCTGCAGAGGAAAGGTTTCACTTTTTCCAATCCAGTCAGCTGTTCCCCCTCACCTGGATTATTGCACACATCACAGATGCTGAGGCTCCTGTTTTTCTCAGGTATTTTCCATGCACACTTTATCCTCCGTGGTGCTCCCTGAGAGGCTCTCAGCTGAGAGGAATTGATGCTAAAGCTTGTACTTCTCCTAAAAGTCAGGGAGGCCTTTTGCTCCAGGCCAGAGATCAGAGAAAACCAACAGAGAATCAAAGCTGACAGGTGAGAAGAAATAATTTCCCATTCTCCACATCTGCAGGAATTCTCTGTAGAAGTGAATTCGCTGAATGCCATCAGTCAGACTTTGTTTCTTCAAAAGCCTTGTTCAGAGCCTGCACAATGCTGCTCAAAATCTTCTTCTTCTTCCCACTTGCCCGTCAGCTATGTTAATTTATTATTATTTACCATAATGTAATTCTAACTCCAATTAACTCATAATTAATAAGCACTTGACATTTCCAGACTACTTCAGAATTAATCCTCTCAACGCGCCTATAAGTAGTTGTTGTTGGTAAAGATGAGAGGACCAATTTTCAGATTATTCCTCTTTATTGCAATGAGACCTATCATGAGGGGGAAAAAGAAGAACATTAAGGGAGTGAAATCCGACCTCAGAAGTTGGAGCAGTGGGAACTGAAGTGGTTGAACATGGAGCAGGGGGAGTTTGGGATGGGAGGTGGCAGTGGGAATTCCATGGGGCTGCCTGAGGTGTGCAGGACCCGTGGTTTGGGGCGTCCAAACCCCCCGGCTGGGAGAGGGCATCATTGGTACTTTGTTTTGGGCTTGGCTGGAGAGCTTTCAGTGGCACCTTCCTCCCTGTGGGAGCCCAAGTGCAGAGGGCCCTGGCTTTGGTGGAGCAGCACAGAAAGCTGCTGTGAGCATCCCCAGGCACCCTCACAGTGCCAGAGCATCCCACAGGGTCATGCTGTGCTGCTGGGATGCCAGGGATGGTGGCACAAGGGCTGGCATCATCCATGCCCTGCCCTGCACACCCTGGGCTCACCCAAATTTTCAGTGTCGGATCCCAGCTGTGTCACTCTGTGTTGCTTTGGGCTGCGTGAATAACTAACAACTAACTACTTGTGGCTCGTAATGTGGATTTGTGAAATGTAATTATATAATATTACCTAAACCCATGGAGAAGAGTGTGAAGAGTAAGGACTAGCCACCACCCTAAAACCTCCACCTTGCTTTATATCTATTACTGTTTTGCGGAGAAAAGAAGAAACCTCACAACTTGTAAAAGTTGTAAAGCCCGGTATGCTTTATTACGACGCGCGCCGGACGCAAGACTCCCCAAAAGGGCATGCGTGCCCCTGAAGATTTCAGACCTCCTTTTATCCCCCTTCCAAATGCATATGCATACAGTTTCACAATAAGTTCATACATATTCATCTTGCATGACACTTAGCACTAATTCTTCTTTATCGGAGGAATTCCTAGGTCGGGGGCAGATTGACCTCGTGGTTTTTCTGTTTTTCTTTCTCTGTCTCCTTGCTGTCTCTGGAACGCGGCCTCTCCTTCAGCTTTAGCTCCACAGACCCTTCACCTCTCCCAGACACTTCACCTAGTTCATGATGGATCCTTACTCTGTCTCATTACCACATTCTAAACCCTTAAACTCTGAGTTTCCCAGCGTGGGATGTTACACACTTCTATCCAAACCCCACCCTCACAATCCCAGTTCTGTCATTCCATTTTGGGATCCTTCTCCAGAGCCCCAGCTCAATGCAGTGTTCTCCTGGGGGTCAGTGCTGGCAGCACAGAAATCTGAAATTCTCAGTTTCCACCAGCTCAGAGCCTGCGGTGGCAGAAGCCTGCAGGGGAGGTCCCTCCCTGTCCCAGCCCAAGGACAGATTTCCTCAGGGTCTGGAGCATTCCCAGCTCCTGCAGCTCCGTTCCTTTCCCACCTTGCTGGAACCCTCCGTGCTGCTCTCCTCCTGCCCTTTGTTGTTATTCCCCGAAATTCCTTGCTCAGGCACAAACACCATCTTAGGGAGATGTGAGAGTTGGGGAAAAGTACTGGCAAGAAATGGATTTTTTTTTAGTGTATATTTGAGATACATCTGTTAGCATTCCAAAACACATAATCACGTAGGGATTATACGCGGTGCTTTTTATTAAGAGCCCTGGGTGCCAGGGGTACATTCAACCCAAATCTGACTCCGACCATACATCTGAGATGATCATGTTTTATGCTTTATTGTTATATAACTTTCATGTTAATTATTAAACTTATATTGTTTTATTGTACACATAGATTTAGCCCCTCCCTCTGAATTTCCAACATAGCTTCTCATTATTCTTCTTATGGTTATATAATAATTATATTTATCATCACATCTAACAATTATATCATTTATCATACCGCTTATGCAGGTGCGGTTGATCTGGGAAAGCACAAAGAGCACAAAGCCTAAAATTTTAGATTCTGTCTTTAACTTTTTCCAGGGCCCCACTATCCCATCCATCACTTCTGTGCTTTTCTGTCTCCTGTTCCCAATTCCTGGTGTTTTTTGGGTCCCTCCAAGGCAGAGAGGGTGCCCAGCTCTCCTGTCGGGGTGAGTGGCACACCCAAAGCCCTCTGCTGCTCCTTCAACCATTATATTCCCTTCTTCCCCACCATGAAACGTCCTGAAGATACATATTTTTCTCGTGTCTGTGAAGGAAAGACCAAACCACACAAATCACTGCATATTTTAACTGAAGTGGGTAATTTTCCAATTTTTTTGGTCAGCCTGCAATTGACAAATCAGTTTTTCACAGAGCCTTAACTTGAGAGACCAATTCATCACTTGGACATAATAGGAGGAAAAAAAAATCCCTCTAATAAATCAATTTTAACGGGTCAAAACTGTAATCCTTTCACTTTTCCATTCCCTGGAGAGACCCAGTGCAGCTGCTGTTTAAAAAACAAACAAGCAGCTCGCTATTGACTTCAGTCAGCACCAGATAAGACACAATCTATGCATGAGCAAGAGAAATCTTGCAGGAGATGTAGAATATAAGGGAAGTAGATTATCAGCCATGCAGAGTTATTTCTCCCCTTAAATAAAAACAGATTAGCATGCCAGCTTCCAGATCAATAACTGGAGTTTAACTTTCTCCCAAAGTTCACTCAGAAAACCTTTCAAAGATTTTTTTTTTTTGCTGTTGTGCCAAGGTAAAATGTGAAAGCACCAGCATTTGGTTTCTGGAAAAACAGTGCTTTTATCTTTATTTTGTAGGCCTTGAAGTATTTGTATCCTTCAGAATAATAGATGCTTAATTTATGAATTTTACCTGAAATCCATAGATTTTATAGGGGGTTTGATGTAATTCTTTCACATGAAGAACCCCAAATACTTGGGGTTAAATCATCTTCAGAAATTGCCCTCTTCTCAATTAATACTCAATTAAATTGTTGTAATCTTTAATAACAAATCCACTAAATTTGGAATGCACATGTTTATAGCAGCACCTAAAGCTGAGTTTAATGCCCGGTCAGTTATTGCTTCAGGCACTTTGGATGTGGAGAGCTTCAATTGAAAAATTAAAAAAAAAATCCCAAGCTGTGTTAAAAAAAGAAAGTTTAAAAAACTTCTTACTGGAGCCCTAAAATAGGAGTTCTTTTATTGTAACTGAGTCTCATTGCTGTTTATCTTCTTATTGCCTTAAGTGACTTAAAAACAACAGCAAAAACAGCATCAGCAAAAAAAAACCCTAAAAAAACAAAAAACAAACCAAACACAAAAAAACAAAGCAAAACAAGCAAACAAAAAAAAAAACCAAAAACCCAGCTCACAAAAAGACCCAAACAAAAACCAAAAAGAAAGTTAAAGATTTATTTTCAGTTTCACTTCCCTAGGTAGGGCTAAATCTGCACTTTTTAAAACTCCAGATGAGTAACGTGCTGAAGGTCTAAGTGGAAGATGCTAGAAAATAAATAAATTAAACAAGCCCAACTTCTTTAATTGTTGAATCTTCTCTTTTTTTTTTTTTTTTCTTTCGTTGGTTCACTAAATCACTTTTTATGGCTGGTAAAGATGCAGAAATTTACATCCTGTCCCAAAAATATAAAAACAGGAGTTAAATTTCCTTTGGTCCTTTTCCTTCTCCTCATAGTCAGTTGATCTGATGAAATCATTTGAAATACTGATTTGTAAGAACCCTCAGCCTATCCTAGGAAGAACAAATTAATAGTGGGATGGCAAGAAGTAAAATAATGGGGATGGCATCGATTTCTTGAGTAATGTAATCCTTGCATCACTCTATTTTGGTCACAAGGAACTGTTTCAAAAGAGGAAAGTGTGCAAAAAACCCACCCTCAGAGCCCTTGGGGTGGACACAGAAATAATTCCGTGGATCCCTGGGGAATGGGGGAGGAATTAGCTCAGATTTCTCAGGGCTGCTCCTGAATTTCCTGAGAAGGTCACATTGGGAAACTTCCATAAAAATTTCAAGCCTTCTCTGTAACTTTTCCATGTTTAATTCATCTTTGGTCTCTTGCATTCCTTTTCTTTATGCCGGGTCCTAAACCTTTCAACTGATATTATAAAATCTGGGCTGAAATGAGTGTTCTGAGGGGGGAGCCAATGGGAGCCAGTGGCTGAGATTTGGAAAGATCAGCATTTAATAGTTGTGCCTGTTATTGCCAGCTTTGATGTGGGCACCAAAGAATAAAGCTGTCTTTCTCAGTGGACATTAACTTCAGCTTAATGCAACACAGCAGGAGTCTTAAAATCAAAATGTTTGGCACAAGAGGGCAGGGAAAAACTTTTTAAAAAAAAAAATTTCTGAGCTCATTCACATGCCCTGTAAAACGCTGGAGAGTTCCAGGGTATTTACAGCTGCCAATTTCTGCTCACCTGGAGCCAGAGGGATGTGTCCAGTGCACTGGAATGAACCTGTATTTTCTAGATATTAGATGTATAAAATAAGCCAGTGACTCAGAGAAATACTGGTATTGCTTACCCAGCTGTGCTTGCTTGATTTCCTGCTTCCCATATGATGTGTTCCCAAAAGTTCTGTTTTCCCAGGCTGGAGAGGCTTTGAAATATGCAGATATCTGTAGTTTTTCCTGCAGATTTGGACGTGCCTGTAGGTGCTTAGTCACAAGCAAGTCCAAGACTAATTGTCTTTTCTAAAAATAAGGGAAATCTACACCAGAAGGGGAGGCTCAAAGGGCTTGTTAAAACACTTGCAAGCTGAAGCAGAAGTTTCCCTAAAAGGAGCCCTATTCAGCACTTATTTGATGGGTGCCTGGGTAAACAGAACATTTGTGCTACCCAGGCATTCTGAATCTCGGTTATTTTTGCTTTTGCTCATTTCAGACAGATCTGCAGAGCTGCACTTCACCATTTCCAGGCTGCTCATGCTGTGCAGCCCTTGCCAGGGACGTGCTGGGTGACAGCTCTGGTGACAGGGTGACAGCAAAGCTGAGCAGCGTTTTTATTGTTGTAGGCTCAGGTGCTGCTCAAACACAGATCTCAGATGGTGGCAGCCCCACATGGAGCTCTTTGCTGCTAATAAAGTCATGGTGCTTTCCAGAGCAGCACAGGAGGGGAACTTCCATTTCAGAATGAGCTTGGAGTGTCCATGAAAGCATCCAGCAAAATTAGGGACAGCAGGCTCTTAGGGAGGGGAGAAATGTACTCGGTTTAAATTGGGAAAACACAGCAGAAGTGCTTGGCAAAATGCAGTGAAAGCTTTTGTGAGTGGTGAGAGAGATTTAGAAACCTCAGGCTTGTCCCTGCAGCGAGAAGAGAGGAAAAGCAACATCACCTGGTTAACTGTTGGGGCCACATAATATCAGCAAAAGCAGGAGATCCTAATCCCAAAGGTGCTCCTGAGCCAGAGGGAAGAGAGTTCTGTTTGTGTTGTTCTGGATAAAGAGTTGCTGTTAAGTAGAGTGATTTAAAACTTCAAAACCGCTATTAAGTAGAGTGATTATTAAGTAGAGTGATTTAAACTGGAATCGTGTGGGGTGAAGTGGGATATTGGGAAAAATTCCTGGCTGTGAGGGTGGAATAGAATTCCCAGAGCAGCTGTGGCTGCCCCTGTAGCCCTGGGAATGTCCCAGGCCAGGTTGGATGGGGCTGGGAGCACCTGGGGCAGTGGGGTTTGGAATTACAACTTCCATGTCCCATTGCATGATTTAGGGCAGTGAGCAGTGATCTCACAGCTGCTGTGCAGGGAGAAGATGAAGCAGAAAGGCCAAGGGTGGTGACCAGAGTGAATTTCAGCGGCTGGCGTGGTGACCCTGGGGTCACTGCAGTGTCCCTGTGACTCTGCAGCTCCCAGTGGGACCCGTGCTGGTGGACACCCCCACCTGATGGAGATTGATCCTCTTGGAAATCAAGCTGCAGATGGAATATTTCAGCTCTTGGAGGTGTTTCATGTGCCCTGAGCGAGCACGTGGAGGCGGCTGTTCCCACAGAGCTCCTTGGGGATGCACCGAGCTCTTTCTCAGGGCAGCTGTTTCCCTGGAAAAACTGCCTAAAGCAGGAGGATTTGTCTTCATTTTCCCACTCCAGAGAGTTTCTGTTGCCTGTTTTGGGTCAGCACTTCCCTTGCAGTTTGTCCTCTTCTGTGGCTGCAGGTGACTGTGGGCTGTGTTCAGTTTAAAAAGAGCTTTTTGCTCTGGTGCTCCTCCACAGGGAGAGGGAATCCTCCACGAGGATTTTGGGCTGTGGAGTCTAAGAAGGAGATCTGGGAGGTTGTTCAGGAAATTCTGTTGGGAGTTTGGCTGGCTAAGGACTGGAAAAGTACAAAACCGTGGCTAATTCCAAGTCCTGCACCTGTGTTGATAGCGTGTCCTTGAGGCCTAGCTGTAGTGTGATAACAAACAGTGAAAGAGACATGAGAAAAGAGAGATGTAACCCCTGAGGAATGAGGAAGAGTTCATGGTATAGTTTAACCAATAGATTGCTTGGCTTACAGAATATTCATAAGCTTATTATTTGCTGTATAAGTGTTTGATGCTTTCTTTAATAAACTGGACCTGAAGGACCTGAGGGCCCGGGACCAGACCGGACCTGAGGGCCTGTGATGAACCATATGGTGTCCTGGTCCCCTTCCTTCGACAAAATTCTTTGTTGATAAAATCATGGTTTGGTTTGGTTTGGTTTGGTTTGGTTTGGTTTGGTTTGGTTTGGTTTGGTTTGGTTTGGAGGGGACATCCATGACCATCTCTTTCCAATCTCCACCCTCCTCTGGACCAGGTTGCTCCAGGCCCATCCAGCCTGGCCTCAAACACTTCCAGGGAGTTTCCCTCAAACCATTTCTTACCCTTTTAATTTTGGCACTGTGGATTTTACTGTGATTGTGTTGAAATTGCACCTGCAGTGGGTTACGGTGTAAAGACCCCACATCAGCAGCATTTTTGTAACTTCCAGTTGGGTTTTCATGACCAGGATGGAAAAAAATGAGCCCATTTTTGTGTCTGTTCTGCAGGCTCCTGCTGCCCCACTTTGTGGGACGTGGGAATGTTCAGGTTGCTCTGGAGCTGGGCTGGAATTTGCAGCTGCACAGCAAAAAAAAAAAAAACCAAAAAAAACCCCACAAAAAACAAAACAAGCAAACAAAAAAACCAACCAAAAGCCCAGCTCACAAAGAGACCCAAACAAAAAATCAAAAAGAAAGTTAAAGATGCATAGAAAGTGATGAACTGAGCAATCCTTGGTGCTAAATATGCTGAGCAATCTCAATTGCAAAGATTGAGGGAATCTCAAAAAATTCCCTTGCCCCTGGAAGAACCTGTTGGTTCCTTGTATCATGGTGAAAGAGCTGGCAAATCAAACTAAAATACATTCTCAAAGGAAATAATTAAAAATATTATTTGTGTGTGCTAATCCATTGAACAGGAGGATGGGTGTAAGTTCTACTCAGCTCATAATTAGTGTGTTGTGCAGAAATGAGCACAATTATCTAATGAGTGGAAATACAAGCTCAGATGACTTGCTAGGGCATGTTTTGTGGGATTTCAGTGTTGCAGAATGTTTGGGATTTGAGAATTCATTTGATTAATGCACGGGGAGGTGATACAGACATATGGATTCATGACAACTGACAGTAAATAATGCAAAGTAAAGCCTGAAATGTAAAATAATTCCATTTTTGTTGTAATGCAATTAAGCAGCCTTTAGTGCCAGGCCTAACTCCTCCCCTTTAATCCTCACAGAAGCTGTAAAAGAGTTTTGCTAAGACCAGAGCCTGGCTCTGCACATTTCTTGTCAGAGTTTTGCAGGGAAGGCAGTAAATGTTGCTGTGAGCTAAAGGAGACAAAGGGGCTTTGGTTGGTGCAATTAGAGATCAGCTTTGTCACAATCATAAACCAGGATTTCAGGGTCCTGGCTGTGGGCAGCTCTGTCTTCATTAATAAATTATGCTCCTGACTGCTATATTTAATTATTTGCAAGGGTCTTTTATTTTTCCCCTCTTTAGAGCGATGCTCCCCACTCTGATACTGGTGGGGGCAAAGAAAACAATCTCAATTTCAGCTTGTCCAGAGGTTTAAATATATCAGAGCACATCTAATGAGTTTTGTGTTTAAAATTTAATATTATCCAAGTGTGCCATTTGAGGGCTGTGCCCTTTGGCTCCCGTTCCTGAGGAAAGTGCTGGGCTGGGGCAGCTCCTGTGCTCCCATTTTGTCTGCTTGGCACAGAAAAGTCATTACAGGAGAGCTTGCAGAGCTCTGAGGGAAAAGTTCACCCCCAAAGTTGTTCATCAGGAGCCAGAAGTGGCTGCTGAGCTCTCTCAGCGAGAGTTATGGGGCAGGCAATCACAAAGGTTTAGTGCCCTCTGTGCCCGAGGGGCCCCTGGTTAACTGGAATTTTAAAGGATCCAGCCTAAAAAAAAAATCTCTCTCAAACCACAAAATGTTTTCATCCAATATTTGGGAATATGAATTGTTAATTGGAGCAAACTGCTCCAGTTGGTTTGGTACTGTTCTAGTGAAAATAGAAACCCGGATATTTGGGAATGGGATGAGCCAATGAGGAGCCAATCTGAGATTCCTTCCTGAATTATTTAGGATATTGACAGGAGGAAGGAACTGCTCAGTGGTTTCCCCTACGTTCATAATGCAAGGTGAGCAGTAAATACAATTTCTTAACTCAGCCCCCTGATTTATGGCTTCATTAATGAAATGGATGGAACTTCTTTCATTCATTACTTATTCAAATAGTTTGCAGAAAATATATGTTTTAAATCAAATGCAGTGGAATTTCTAATGAGGCCTCCAGAGACACAGGGAGTGAATATTCAAAGAAATGTCTATATATACTGATTCCAGAATAGTTAATATATTGGCAAGGAGAATAAAAAAATTCATCTTGGCTCAGTCATACTGTGCAAGATTTCTAATTCCCTGATGTGATGGATGGAACTAGTGTTCAATTGCTAAAATAAAAAATAAAATATGAAGTATTAAATATATGGAGTTGTTTTCTGTGGGTGGTACAGTCAGCAAGAGAACTCCCAGCATCATGGGAAGTGTCTGGATTAAGAAATCCTGACAAGGAGATCCATGGAGCACATACAGGATTTGTGGTTTGGTTTAGTTTGGGTGCTTTAATGATGATTTTTATTAATTTATTTCAATTTGGCACAGCAAGCAGCACCTCTGTGATCCATCCACTGATCTTGGGTGCTCTTTCTCTAAAAGAGAAATAGAGGTGGACCAGAAAACAAAACATTCCACACCTACAAAATGAGGAATTTGGAGTTTGAGGTTGTGGTGGTGCCCCCAGGGAAGGATCTGTGGGGTAAAGAGGGGCTCCAGATGTGCCTGGATTGGGTTGGACAGGGCTGGGAGCAACCTGGGCCAGAGGAAGGATGAACCTTTTGGAGGCCCTGATTTTTTAGGATTTTTCTGAACCTTCTGATGTTTACATTCTTGTAACAAACTTTCTCACACACTTTATTGAAACACCTTATTCGGTGTTTCTATAAATTCGGTGGAGTGTTGGTTTGTCCAGTGTCATTGCAGAGGTGGCACTGTCACCCACTGTCACTTTTGGAAAACTATAAATGTTGGGGTCAGAAAATGAACTTCCCTTTCTTCTGTGGCTGGAATAAAGGAAGGAGTCAAGAGCAGGTGCAGAATTCCTCTTTTCCATGGGAGAAAGGTTTCTGTGGCTGGAATAAGGGAAGGTGCAGAATTCCTCTTTTCCACGGGAGAAAGGTTTCTGTGGCTGGAATAAGGGAAGGAGTGCAGAATTCCTCTTTTCCATGGGAGAAAGGTTTCTGTGGCTGGAATAAGGGAAGGTGCAGAATTCCTCTTTTCCATGGGAGAAAGGTTTCTGTGGCTGGAATATGGGAAGGTGCAGAATTCCTCTTTTCCATGGGAGGAAGGTTTCTGTGGCTGGAATAAGGGAAGGTGCAGAATTCCTCTTTTCCATGGGAGAAAGGTTTCTGTGGCTGGAATAAGGGAAGGTGCAGAATTCCTCTTTTCCATAGGAGAAGGTTTCTGTGGCTGGAATAAGGGAAGGTGCAGAATTCCTCTTTTCCATGGGAGAAAGGTTTCTGTGGCTGGAATAAGGGAAGGTGCAGAATTCCTCTTTTCCATGGGAGGAAGGTTTCTGTGGCTGGAATAAGGGAAGGTGCAGAATTCCTCTTTTCCATGGGAGAAAGGTTTCTGTGGCTGGAATAAGGGAAGGTGCAGAATTCCTCTTTTCCATAGGAGAAGGTTTCTGTGGCTGGAATAAGGGAAGGTGCAGAATTCCTCTTTTCCATGGGAGAAAGGTTTCTGTGGCTGGAATATGGGAAGGTGCAGAATTCATTTTTTTCCATGGGAGAAAGGTTTCTGTGGCTGGAATAAGGGAAGGAGTGCAGAATTCCTCTTTTCCATGGGAGAAAGGTTTCTGTGGCTGGAATAAGGGAAGGTGCAGAATTCCTCTTTTCCATGGAGGAAGGTTTCTGTGGCTGGAATAAGGGAAGGTGCAGAATTCCTCTTTTCCATGGGAGAAAGGTTTCTGTGGCTGGAATAAGGGAAGGTGCAGAATTCCTCTTTTCCATGGAGGAAGGTTTCTGTGGCTGGAATAAGGGAAAGTGCAGAATTCCTCTTTTCCATGGGAGGAAGGTTTCTGTGGCTGGAATAAGGGAAGGTGCAGAATTCCTCTTTTCCATGGAGAAAGGTTTCTGTGGCTGGAATAAGGGAAGGTGCAGAATTCCTCTTTTCCATGGAGAAAGGTTTCTGTGGCTGGAATAAGGGAGGGAGTGCAGAACAGGAGCAGAATTCCTCTTTTCCATGGGAGAAGGTTTCTGTGGCTGGAATAAGGGAAGGTGCAGAATTCCTCTTTTCCATGGGAGAAGGTTTCTGTGGGTGGAATCCTGCTCTGTCCTTGTGCAGTGGTCATTGGGAAGAAAAGGGAGCAGGATGGTGAAGTTGAGCTTTCCTGGGGGTAAATCCAGTTCCTGGGCAGCTCCTGAAGCAGCTCAAAGTGTCTTTCCATGTTTCTGGTGTTTCCACGCCAAGAACTTCCAAAGCTGCCTTCTGCTTACGTGGATAAATATTAAAGGAATATTTGATATTGTTGGAATATTTGATATTGTTGGAATATTTGATATTGTTGGCATTTTCCTTGGGATTTCTCCTCCCAGCAGAGCTGAGCTCAGCGTGCCCACAGGAACACAATCCCTGCTTTCTGCAATGAGAACCTTGCTAGGCTGAGCTTGGGAAGGAGCTTGGAATTGTCCTCTGGTATTTATTGTCCTCCATATTTAATTTTATTAAATATGAGTTTCACTGTCATTGGGCAGTGCTCTCCCGAAATTGTCCTCAGAGTTGTGTTTGTGTGTGTAACCACCTGCTTCCACTAATTAACAAAAAGTTAGGGGTGAAATTCCCAAGGGAAATTAGTGTCAGAACCAGATCACAGAAATAATTTCACCTTCTGCTTGATCCCATTTCTGTGTTATTAAAAATTCCATTTCTGTGCTATTAAAAATCTATACAGTTCAATTTTGAAAATTTCTGGCATTGGTTATTTTCCTGCTGGCTGGAGCTCTGTTCTGACACACTGACAATGAAAATATTTTTGAGTGGAGCAGCTAAACTGACTTTTCACCTGGAGAGGAAACTTCAAACAGGCCGAAATTCTATTTTTAATTACATTTTAACACTGAAAGTGGATTTTCTCAGGTTAGACATTAAAGGAGCAGCTTTATGGCATTGTCAGCTGCTCTTGAATACAAAATGGAGCCTCTGGATTTTCCTGGTCAGGAAGGAATTCACAGTTGTTTTGCACTGCAGCTCTTAATGAAGGGATGGAGCAATATTTTGGACTCTTCATTATCCCCACTTATGGCTTTGAAGGAGAACGCTTTGGTGTTTGGAGTTCCAGCTGGAGCTCGATGCATTTATTGATGTTCTTTCTGTTTGTGCGTTGTCACCACTTTGGGTGTAAATCTCAGCCAAGGCATGGAAGAATGCTGTGTCCAGAGGGGATGAAATTCCATGGATGTGGAGAAGAATTGGGGATTTTCTTGGGGATGCACTCAGGGTGAAAGGCAGTGGGGAAAGTTGGAATTCCATCCCTGAATCCCTTTTGCAGTGCAATATGCATTTCTCCAATGTAGATACAATTGTTTAACCCATCCCCTACCAGGAGAAAGGAACTTCGTGGATATTAAATATTACCGATAAATGACTATTCATTAGGCCCCAATAAAAAGAAAAGCTTAAATCAATACCCAGACCATAGCACCATGAAGTTTTGGAAAAGCCGTGGAGTCCCAGAGGTGCCAAGGCCAGCACTGAGCCCTCGGTGCCGCTTCCATGGGATTTTTATTGGGATCCACACGTTTTCCATGGAGATGAAGGTCCCACTCATGATCTGCAGATTTTGGGGTTCAGGACTGCTGGGAGGAGCAGTGATGGAAGTCCCCATGTCCACAAGGACAATGTGAGGAGGCTGAAGGGATTTTCCAGTGCCTGTAATGAAGCCCAGGTTTTTAATTCAGCGCTTCATTCCATAGAAATCCACTGTCAGATTCCTTCTGAATTCCTGAGACTTTAATATATGAACCAATAAGAAGTGCACTGAGATAACAAGAGCTTCCAGAAAGAAACACTGTGACCCATTTTAAAAACCTTTCTTGGTTTTTGAAGCGTTTTAATTAGAGAGACACAATACAGTAGGATGGTTTTAATGTTTGTTTTTTTGGTAACTGCTAAATTGTCCTCTTGAAATTATTTCCTTTTAAATGGCAGAGCTCTTTAAGGATGATTACTTTATTCATCTTCAGTCTGGGAGGGCCAGGCACTGAGTGAGAAATTAAAATTGAAGGGGGTGTTGTAGATAGGCTGGTCCCAGCCCTCCTGCACATGCCAGCAGCAGCCAAATCAATTTCCAAACTTTGATTTGTTTGTAAAAATTATTTTGACAGATGGCATGTGCAGGGGCAATTTCAAACCTGACTTTTATGGTGTGTTTATGATTCCTTGTAAATAATTGCATAGTTTCTTCTGAAGAAATAACATCTTAAAAGATGATTACATCTGAGGCTGTTGTGCTTAGCTCAGTCTAGCACAAATCACAGAGGCTCTCCATTACAGCGAGCCCTGCTCGTTGTGTTTTATTGTGCAGCAGCATTGCTTGGAATGATTGTTTCCTTTTGTGCTGTGGCAGGGTGGGGGCTGCAGTCTGTGTTCTCAGCACCTGCCACACTTCAGGCACCAGCGTTCTGCTTTTCCTTTTACTTCCCCCTTTTCCCTTTCTGTTTTCCCCTTCTCGCCGCTTTCCTCTCCCTTTTTCCTCTTTTCTTCCCTTTTCCTCTTCCCCCTTTTCCCCTTCCCTTTTTTTTCTTCCTCCTTTTTTTCCTTCCCCTTTTCTTTTCCTTCCCCCTTTTTCCTTTCCCCTTTTCCTTTCCCTTTTTCCTTTCCCCTTTTCCTTTCCCCTTTTCCTTTCCCCTTTTCCTTCCCCCTTTTTCCTTTCCCCTTTTCCTTTCCCCTTTTTCCTTTCCCCCTTTTTTCCTTTCCCCCTTTTTTCCTTTCCCCCTTTTTTCCTTTCCCCCTTTTTTCCTTTCCCCCTTTTTTCCTTTCCCCCTTTTCCTTTCCCCCTTTTCCCTTCCCCTTTTCCCTTCCCCTTTTCCCTTCCCCCTTTTCCTTTCCCCCTTTTCCTTTCCCCCTTTTTCCTTTCCCCATTTCCTTTCCCCTTTTTCCTTCCCCCTTTTTCCTTTCCCCCTTTTCCTTTCCCCCTTTTCCTTTCCCCCTTTTCCTTTCCCCCTTTTCCTTCCCCCGTTTCCTTTCCCCTTTTCCTTTCCCCTTTTCCTTTCCCCTTTTCCTTCCCCCTTTTTCCTTTCCCCTTTTCCTTTCCCCCGTTTCCTTTCCCCCGTTTCCTTTCCCCCTTCTCCTTTCCCCCTTTTCCTTTCCCCTTTTCCTTTCCCCTTTTCCTTTCCCCTTTTCCTTTCCCCTTCCTCTTTCCCCTTCCTCTTTCCCCTTCCTCTTTCCCTTTTTCCTTTCCCCTTTCTTTCCCCTTCCTTTTCCCATGCCTTCCACACTTCCACACTGAAAGGATTGCCCAGTTTGCTTTCCCACTATCTCCAGAGCTGGAATGGGAGGAAACGAGACTGGAGGAATTCAGGAAAACATCAAATACCTGCAGGGCTTGATGCAAATGGGAGAGAAACCTCTGAATGTCCTCCCAAAGGTGGCTCCTGGCACTGCTCAGTGCCAGCTGGACCCCACGGGCAGCAGTTTGTCCTGTGAATGCTTTTGTTTGGCTCCCCACAGAATTTTATTAAACTTGAGTTTCATCTGTTGCTTATTATCCAAGCTGAGATGAATCTGTTGGTTTGGAGCTCCATGTCTTTGCTGCCTGTCCCTTGTCTCTTGGTGGGGCAGAGCTGTTCTGAGGGGTGGCAGGAATTTTCTGGAATCTCAGGTTGAGGTGGCTGTGACCCTGCAGGGTCTGTGCCCTCACAGGTACCCCTGAACCCAGGGCTGGGAAAGTTTGGAATTGTGAAAATATTTCTGCCTTGATGCCAGCCCTGCCTTGCTCAGCTTATTCCAGTTCCTAACTATTCCTTCCATGAATTTTCCCAGAAATCCAAATTTTCCCAGAAATCCAAATTTTCCCTGCTCTCCAAACCTCCCTTGGCACAGTTTAGAGCCGTTGCCTCTCCTCCTGTCACCTGGGAGATCAGACAGTGCGGACATGCCTTAAGTTAAATGTATTAAATGTACCAACATTTAATAATTTCCAGAAAACTGAACCACATCAGCTGCCCTGGGGCACAGGGGCAAAATTGCTGCCAGTGCTTTTGTGGGGAGATGAGAGGGAGCACCAGTTAAGTAAAGGTGGGCACAAATGAGGGAATAAAGCAGTTTTTAATCACAGGGCTGTACAGTCCAGCAGTTCCTTGGATTCCTGTTCTGTGATCTGCATCTTGTTAAATCCTCTCTCATCGGAGAAGCACTCAAAGCATCACTCCAGGTGATGAGCTGACAATTCCCAAAGGAGAATATTATTTATTATGAGGTGATTAATTTGCATCCACTGCTGGATAGCTTTGGAATTTGTCCCTGCACTGATGACAACAAACTCTTCTTAATTTGTTTCTCCTAGCACAACTTTTCTCCTTAAAAATCTGACTCAGGCCTTGATCACTGATCTGTGAAATCCACAATAATCCCTTTATGACAGCCTTGTCTCTTGAGCTGACCATTTAAAGGCCTAAGGAACTGCAGAGTTCTTCTAATTAACTTGTCTGAGGCGCTGTTTATTCCATTTGTCTTTTTTCTTTCTTCTTCTGCAGTGTCACCATGGCATCTGTTTGTTCTCAGCCTTTCTTCTCCCCTCTAATTACAGGCAGGGAAGGTAAAACCCTAACCTTGCTGGAAATTCGTTAATATTAAAATATTCCCCAGATGAGCCTGTAAATCTCTGTGCTGCAGTTTGTTGGTGCTTTGCTCAGGAATTCACCTTTGGAGTGAATGCAGAGCTGCAGGACAAATTAGTAACTGTCCCTTGCATATTTAAATTTCATTTTGGGCTCACAAACCTGAGCGAAATTTCTGCTTTCATGCTGAGAATTGGCAGGGATGGACTGCTCCAAACTTAGGGTGAAATGAACAAAGAACTTTCAAGAAATTCTACTGTGGCTGTGTCCTTTCAAGAAAAGCTCCAAGTTACTTTTTACTGTTATTAAAGGAATTATTAAATATACATCTAACACTGTACAAATACAGAGGTCTGGGTTCTAAAAACCAGGAATAGACAGAAATATCCTCATTTGGGGGACTTTCCAAGATGATTTCCTTGGGACTTTTTTGAGTAATGCGAGATGAAATTTTGACCCTTTGCTACAGGTCTGTCAGCTTTTCTTCTGATTAAAAAAATACAAGTTTAATCAGAAAAGATACAAACAAAATAACCCAACTGAAATTACATTCTGAATTATTTAGGAGGGCACAGGAGATGAAAGCTGCTTAGGAGTTTCCAGGTTGGAGATAATGCATGATGATCGATAAATGAACACTGTCCTCCCTAACCCCAAATATATTTGGCATCCATTATTAAAGAGGCATAAAATTGTCTGATTCCATTATTAATGCAGGGCTCTGCTGGAGCTGAGGAGGTCACACAGGAAGAACTTGGACTTGGATTCAGGAGTTTTTATTTTTAGTTATTTTAAAGGATTGTAGAAGAGTGGGTTTCAGTCCTCACCTCCCCTTCAGTCTTTGTGGCTTGGTTAAATCCATTTTAGGAGAGAAATGTGAGTTGGAGGGGTGCAGCTCTTAAATTTGGGGGTGCTTGGGGTCTGTGCCTTCAACAGATTTTCCCTAAAAACACAAAGCCAAAGCTGAAACAGAAGTGTTGACAGGGCATTACATTGTCTGTGCCTTGTACATCACAATTCCCAAATTCCCAAGCTTTTCCATAGCAGCTCTGCCTTCATTTCTGTAGGGTTTTACTTTCTGAACCACTCTGATCTTTCCCTTCCATATCTGCCCTCATCTCCTCTGCCCGCAGACTGCAGATGTCAGCAAGTCCTGCTGATAATTTGCATTTTGAGCTTTCCTGAGCCTGGAACAAAACCCTAATGCTTGTTATGGCATGGCTGCGTTCTCCCAGTGCCTTTGTTCCTGTCATCACCCAATTCCTTTTAACTGTACATAACATCAAATATCCTGAGATATTTATAAAGTTTGGGATGTATTTTCAGCTGTTTTGTGCTGGGAATCCTTCCATGCCAGGAATTGAACATCTGCCAGACCTCAGGAACCAGCATTTCTCCTTTTCCTTCCTCCTTTTCTTCTTCCTTTTCCTCTTCCTTTTCCTTCCTCCTTCCTCCTTTTCCTTTCTCCTTTTCCTCCTCCTTTTCCTTCTTCCTTCCTCCTTTTCCTTCCTCCTTCCTTCCTTTCCTTTCTCCTTTTCCTTTCTCCTTTTCCTTTCTCCTTTCCTTCCTCCTTTTCCTTCCTCCTTTTCCTTCCTCCTTTTCCTTCCTCCTTTTCTTCTTCCTTTTCCTTCCTCCTTCCTCCTTTTCCTTCCTCCTTTTCCTTCCTCCTTTTCTTCTTCCTTTTCTTCTTCCTTTTCCTTCCTCCTTTTCCTTCCTCCTTTTCCTTCCTCCTTTTCTTCCTCCTTTTCCTCTTCCTTTTCCTCTTTCTTTTCCTTCCTCCTTCCTGCTCTGTTTCCTGCCTCCTTCCTCCTTTTCCTCTTCCTTTTCTTCCTCCTTTTCTTCCTCCTTTCCCTTCCTCCTTTTCCTCTTCCTTTTCCTTCCTCCTTTTCCTCTTCCTTTTCCTTCCTCCTTTTCCTCTTCCTTTTCCTTCCTCCTTTTCTCCCCCTTTCCTTTGTGATGTGCTGGATTTAGGCAGAGAATTTTGGTTTATTTCCCAAAAAATCAAAGCTCCTGTGAGCTGGAACTCCGACTTGGGCTCTGGGCATCATTTAAGGGTTTCCATCTTCACACTTCGCTGTTATTCTACAGTAAATCTTGAGTTTTCACTTGAATTTCACTTTCTCTGTCCAACTGTTGTGAATCCACGTTGTGGCCATGAAATATGGGCAGATTCTCTGCTCAGACTGAGGGTCCCTCTGGTTTAGAGTGGAGGATTCCTGTACACTTTATAAATTGAACATTAATCTTAAAGGGAGGAAAAAAATAGAGGTTTTTTTTAACTTCCCACTTAAAAACTTGATGTCAAAAATTTAAGCAACTTAAAATTGGTTTAAAAAATGGGGTAACCTACCTACTAATTTTGAAGCTGCATTTTCATCTCCAGTGATGTGTTGCCTTGTGCCTGCTGGATTTCAGAGCTGTCCCATGGAGCCCAAATCCATCATCTCCTCATGGAGAGAACAGAATTTACCCTCTTTGCATACAGAGAAGTGAATTCAGTTGATTCTTGTGGAAATCTTTGTCATTACAGACTCTCTTTAGATTCCAGTATTTATAATCAAGCAAGAAATAGTGAGAATTATTTTTCTGACATGATTTTTTAATAAACTTTTAACTTTCATGTCAGCTCTGGTGTGTTCTGAGGCTGTGCCTTTTGGCCAGTTTGACTCCCACATTTTCTTTTTTTTCATTTTTTTTAGCTCTGCAGAGCAAAAATCTTGTGAACTTCTCTCCAAGGTTCAATTTCCAGGTTGCTCTTAGTGACATTTTACAGACTTGTAAATCTTCATCCAGGATAATTCACAGATAAACTTCATTCTTTATAGGAAATAAAAAGGTCCCACTTTGAGTAGCTTCTCTTTTATAGCTTCTTGGATCTGCCTTGTTTCCCAGCCAGGTGAGGTCAGAATTGCTTCTTTACACTGGTAAAAGTCAAATTTATCAAAAATCAGTCCAAATGCTGCAATTTATTAAGGTATGATAGCAAGATTATATCTTGTTATTTTTTATTTTGTTTCACTAGACAGATTTAAACCCAATTATTTATCATAGCATGGTGTTAATTGTTCCAAATGCTTTAGGTGGCATCTGTGTGCTTTAACAGGGATAAAATTATTAACAGAAGTACAAACACTCCCAGAAATAAAGGGAAAAAAGCTGCATTTTTCTTTTCACCTCTCTCCTTTAAAGTTCTTTCAGCTGTTCCATCTTCTCAGGAGTCTCTGCATAAATAACAAAACAGAAATACAAAAGGAAAAATCAGCAGCACTCATTTTTTTTCTTCTCACCTAATTGATGTTGTGGCTCCCTTCTGGAGCTGTGCATCTTATTTTGGATTTCAGATGTGTTGTTGGAAAGGTGAAGACATCTCTAAGCAGGCAGATGAGACCAGGTTTCAGAAGTGATGGATAAAACTGATAAATTGTTTTTTTTTTACCAGGCAGAATCAGCTCCAAGGTTTGTGGCTGTTCCAAGGCCACAGCCTTTGCTGGAAATAGAAAGCAGCAATGAATTGGCAGAAACCAGTGATTCAGCCTTAAAATTCCAGAAAACATGAGCAGAAATCCACTCCCAGCTCCCTGCTGTATTTTGTGCACATAGATTCCATTTTTCACATTAAAGTTTAAGAAGATTTGGAGCAGCTCTGGTGTAAAATCTCTCCTGCCCAGGATGCAGACAGTGTAATCCTCAGCTCTGTCCACACTCCGGTCCTATCACACATTAATCTGTGCAGAGCAGGGAATGAGACTCCATGGGCTGGATTATTCCATCTCTGCCTGCTCTGGAAGGGTTCATTGGGGAGAGGGACCCTGGCACAACTTCTGAATTCTTCACACCTGGAGGGATTTGCAGCAGAGGAGTTTTCTATCCATTATAACCTGAATTTTATAAATAAAATCAAATCAGCTGGGGTCTGATTTCAGTCCCTGAAAGCTGTCTCTGGTAACCCATCTCTTCCTGTGCCAATCTCTATAATCCCATGGATTTTTGGTGTGGAATGCTGTTGGAAGTGTTTTCTAGGAGCTCAGATAAAAGGTGGAGAAGATCTCCATGCAAAATTAGGCCCAGCTTTTAATTTCTGTGAAATTCTCTTTTCTGCTCCCGTCCTTCACCTCTTGATACACACATTTCATTGTTTGCTTTCAAACATTCCTACTGGCATCAAAACCTCACAAATGCTGGCAAAAAATCCCATTCAGGCCCCGTTGTCCCAGGCTTGAGAGACCAAATCTGGCAAATCCGTGCACGGATGTGAAATCTGGGGGAATTAATAGCTCTGACCTGCACCTGCTCCATTCCTGTGGTGCCTTGATGGGAGAATCATTTTCCAGATGAGCTTCCAGGAGCATCTTTGCCAGTGCCAGGCTGCCTGTGTGATTTATTCCTGGTTCCCTGTGTGCCCAGAGAGTGCCTCATCCTCCTGGACAGATGGCTGCGTGATTTGCAATCCCCACAAAATCTCCCCAATGATTTCTGCCTTCAGCAGCCATTGCCATGTTTATTTTTGGGCCCAGATTATTGCCTTGCTTTTTTAGCCAGCGCTGGGCCCTCCTGCATCCACCCAGGAACCAAATCTGCTCAATCACTGCTGGCTCTGTGCTGTTTTATTCTTTTGGTTTAATTGTTTAAAAGTATTGTTTTCATTTTGGAAAGTGAGCACTCCATGCCTTGTTTTTATCCTGCATCATTCCAATGTGCTGACCCAGTAGCTTTCCTTTAGATGCTCATTTTCTCTCTGCCGTCCTGCTGTTTGCCAGCACCCCTGGCCTTGCCTAAATCCAAGAATATTCTAATGTATCCCTGGAAATTCATATTTTTCTGCTTTCTACAGCTTTCTTTAAAGTACAAACAGGGCTCAGCTGATGGCCCAACACCTTTTTTTCCTTTTGAATAATAAACTGATTCCCTGGACTGGAGAAAATACTCCCTGTTTATTCCCTCAATATTTGTGTTCACACAAACATCTTCTCTTTGAATACTGATTTCTCTCTTAATATTTGGGGTCCTTCTGTAGTAGAAAATCCAGTTAGAGCACAGCCCTCACTTGAAGCAGATAATGGGATTTATTTCATTCCTGTTGATTGGGGCCATGTTCCAACACTGCCCCTGAGTCAAGCTGCATTTTAGACATGAAAAGAGGCCTGATTAGGCACCGTGGTTAAAATGTGCTTTAGTTACACCTCAGCTGCAGAGCATTTCCAGTCCTCGTGGAGCTCGGGTGGGGAGGGTTTGTTGTGCTGACCCCGGGGCTGAGGCTGCCACGGCTGCTGGGCCCTATCAGATAAACACCTCTAAACTGCTTGTTTGCCCCTGCAAATCCTCTGGAAATTTTCTATTAGCAGCCTTTACAAGTCCTCCCAGGCTCAGAAGTGAATCTGCTGGGCGCTGGTGCCTCATTCCATCGGTGTGGTGTGTTCTGCGTGGAGCGGGGATGGAGCACAGGAATCCAGCGCTGCCCTTGTCTTGTGCAAGAGGCCTCTGCAAATCAAATATAAAACCACAGGGTTTGTAAATAAGTGTCAGATCTCAGCATCTCAGTCCTGAGATGCCGAGCCACCGAGACCACCCTTGGGGGGCTCGGGAGTCCTGGAATGTTCCAGAAGTGTCTGGTGGCTGGACTTTGATCCTACACAGGAGACGACACCTGTATGAGGACAGGAGGGTTTCACCGGGGTGAATGGTGAAGGGATTGGTTAATTAGAGGGTGAGACACAGGGTTTAGGATTTCTGTACAGGGGGGTTTAGAGAAGTAAGATGGAGGAATTGGGGCGTGTCCTGTCCTTCTTCTTCTTCTTCTTCTCCTCCATCTTCTTTGGCCATGGTGGCACTTTTGGATTGGTCATTACTGAAAGTGCACCGGGTAATAAGAATAAATGGTATTGGGGAAAAATGATAAATATTGTACACGTAACCATGGGTATAAAGATAGGTGACCGCCCGGAGGGCAGCACAGTGTGCTCATGGCTGGCTGCTGAGCAGAGCTCTGTCGGGCTGAAAGAAAATCTTTTAGATAAACAATTAATAAACACAGAGACCGAAAGAAGAACTGAAGCCTCTTCTCGTCCTTCGATACGCGGGCTGCCCCAAGGCCACTCCGGGCCTTTCCAGGCCATCCAAACAGCCGAAAACCGGACACATAACCTAGAAATTACTGCCAATTCAGAAGGATGTACGATTAAAATCCAAACTGGGAAAGGTCAAAGAAACAAAGCCGATCTGTTTGATTTCTCTCCTTCCTGTGCTTCATTTTGAGGTTAAGAACCTCCATATCCTCCTGCCTCTGAGGTGCCTCCATAAGAAGTTCCTCTAAACCCAGAAATCTTGTGTGTCTTTAACTCCTCTGCAGCTGCCTCTAATGTGTTTTACCCAGCTGATCAGCACTTCTGGCTCCTCAGTCTGCCCAGGTTTTCCATCCAACATCCCCACTCCTTTTTGATCAAAGTTTCCACCTTTTCCATGAGCATGCTGAATTTCTCTGTGGAAAATCTCAATATCCTCTCACAACTCCTCTTCTGAACCACAACCCCATTTTTGATTTATGAGCCTTTTTCTTCCTTTCCTCCTCTCTCTCTCTTCTTTATAACCAGTGTGACCAGTTCACCTTTTCAGAGATAAATTGCAATCCATGAGCCATCCAATCTCAACAGTGGAAATGCCTTTTTTTCCAATGGCAGAATGTGCTGTAACACCCAGGCAGAGCTGCTTTGCTTTGAGATTAAGCACTAATCCCAGTTATTTAAACTTTCCTTCCCAACTAACAGACAGGGCGATCAGGATGGAGAGTTTTCAGTTTATATTTTATTTCCTGACTTCATGGTGTTAAATGATGTCAGTGTGCTAAGTGGAGACAGGGAACATGGCAACAGAAACCTAATAGTTAATAAACTATTAAAAGGAAAGGGCAAAGGAAATAGAGATGGATGGGATGGATAAATAGCAGCAAGTCTGTCCTGCAAGGAAAAATTCATGTCTGGAAAAGCCTTGGGAAGTTTTGTTGTTGAAACTTGTGTAGTTCAGGAAGCTCTGCAGGAGAAGGGAATGTGGGGGTGAACATGGTGCTGATGGTTGGATTTCATCATTTCTGAGGTTTTTTCCAAGCTAAATCATTTTGTGCCACTTTGAGGGTATTTGGGTTAATTTTTCCAGGATAAGGGATGTGATTTAGGGATGGTAAAGCCACATATTCCCTGTGGTCCCTGGGTAGAGGCACCTCTGCAATGAGAGCTGTGCAAGTGTGGGCCTTGCTTATCACCTGCAGCTCTGATAAAGGTGCTGAACCAACCTGGGGGTGCAAAAATACATCAGAAATAAGAATTATGTCGAATTATGATACAGATTTATCAAGAACTGTTGGAAATTTAAAAAGCAACATCTCCCTTTCCAAATTAAGATACCACAGCCTTCAATTTCTATTAACACAACCAAAACCTTTTGGTGTGTGAACTTGCTCTCAACCCTGTGAACAGCTCATCCTGCTTATTCTGAACTATGTAAACTAAACAACAACAGCAAAAACCAGAATAAAACTTGGATCACATGATTCCCTGGAAGTTCTTGCCAGCTGCTCCCACGTTATTGAGCAATCTATCATCGGGCTGGTGCTGCGTTCGTGGTGATGCATTGCACTGATGCATCGTTAGGGAACTGTAGCCTTTGATAGATTAGTCAATAACAGTCCTGAGGAGGGAAATATTTGGAGAAATCAAACTCCAGAATCTGATTTCTAAAATGGTCCATAAGTGCAGTGTAAGTGGAAGGTATTGACAGCTCAAGTTCTGTGTTCTCTGTGTGTGTGTGTGGTGGGTTTTGTACTCTGGGGATTTGTGGAACCGGCAGTGCCTGATTTTCCTGAGCACAGGATAAACAGGAATATAAGGGAACAGGAGAGGGAATATAAGGCAATAGTGAGGCCTTGTGCAGGCTGCCCTAGAGCATAAACTGGACAGACTTCCAGAATAAAGCAGGGATTTATTCAAAGGCCTCAGTGGATGCACCTTGGGCAGCACCAGAGCCCAGCCAGGGCTGCACCCAAGATGACCCAAAATGGCCCCAAAATGCACGAGCGCTCCCGGGCTCTGTCCCTGGGATCAGTTCTGCTCCATTTGCACCTTGCAGTTCATTGTCCCATCCCAGCTTCAGCCCAGGCAGTCCCACCCTGCTTGTTTTTCTCTCTGCAGCCCACGGGGTTTGTGCTCCTGGGCTGAGATTTGGGTCATTTGTCCTTGGTGCCCAGCTGGAGCAGGAATTGTTTTGTCTCCCTGCTCTGTGCACAGAGCTCACCATCCCAAAATGTGGAGCTCAGACCCACACACTAAAGCAGCACAGAATGTGAAAAATAGAAAAGCCAAACCTGAGACATCAATAGGAGAAGGAGAGGAAAGCATCTGCCTTTCCTCAGCTGGCAAAAGAGCAGGGGGGTCCCTCACAGATTTGATTTTGCCAGCCAAATTCAGGTGTCTGGTGGGCTGGAAAATCCTTGCAGGATTTAGCCTTGAAATCTGTATCAGAGTGTGCCACAACCTTTTAAATTTTTTGTTGAAGCGATTCTTGAGCAGGAGGAGCCTGCCCTCGCTGCCACCACCCGTCTATTAGAATATGTATCCCAATATAACCAGTTAGATGGTGCCTAGGCCAGTTCTGACCTTCGCTGCTGGGCCAGAGGCAGCTCTGCGGTGTTTTACCCCAGAGATACCTTGGCTGGCGGCAGAGTGCAGCGGGGCACGAGACAGGACTCCGTTCTCCTCAGGAGAGAGCTTCTGGCGATGGTGAAGAGAAAGAAGGGAGCGGATTCTGCTAGAAGGTAGCCAAAAGTTTATTCCATTGGTACAGAGCTGTCTGCACTGGGCCACTGCTGCTAACAGAATGCCGGCCACATGGTCTCATTAACTTTATAAGCTCGGGGACAGGGGAAGGGGAGGGGACAGGTGAGTTACCAACCAGGTGAAGGGGGCAGGGTCTCAAGGGAGGATGACACTTAGACAGGCCAATGACCCCCAGGCCTGAGGAGCATCCTTTGAAATCGACCAATCACACGACGCCTTGCTGGTATGTTAGCCTGATTGACAGGGCACACTCAGCAAGGGGGCGAGGGGGCAGGGAGAGAGGCATACGCACACCTGGGAAGGGACTCGGAAGTTTAAAACAGGACATTGCAACACACCACAACAGCCGTCCCTTTGTCCCCAGGTAGTGCTGGGGGCAGTTCCAGGCGGTGGCACTGCCGTGTCCTCACCCAGGCAATCCCTGGAGCTGTGGCTGCAGTTTTAGCAGAATCTCTGATAAATGGGCTTGAATTTCCAGCACAGTTCCCTCCCTTCGAGTGGGTGTGGATGGGAACAATTGCAAGTGCCAAAAAGCACAAACCCCCTTTTGTTTGTCATTCAGGGCACCCTCCTTCCCGCTTTTTCCAGTCCCCAAGGTTAGACAAAAATACTTTTTTACTGTCTAGAAATAAGGATTTAACCTTCAGTATGCAAATTATTTAATAACCAACCTGACCTTATTAAAACAAAGTGCTTTGCTTCCATTCTTGGCTCTTTAAAGAAACACTGTTAAAAAAACAAAAAGACAATAAAATGATTGTTCCTCTATGGTTGTGCAGGGAAATAAATTACTTAGGACATGACTAATCTCATCTTGGACTAAAATCTCTTCTAGTGAGCTATTTTTCAAATCAGTTTCATAACTGGCAAATGTGTTTATATGTTTGGCTTTTTTTTCCCCCCTTAATTGGGTTATAGCTGTAAATGGTGAAAAATGAAATTTGAAATATTTGTGAAGTGCCAAAAGGTTAAATCAGCATTTATTTGGGATTTTTTAAGGCAGCATTTTTACAGTGGTTTGGGAGCTCTGGAGGAGGATTTGTAAAGCAAATTTTGTTCAACTTTTTGTGGTGCTGAGCTCCTTCTGTGAGTTGGGTCAAGTCCCACACCAGTGGCAAAGTTCAGGATTTGGAGATGGTGGTGTAGAGTGACATTATTTGGTCTCACTTTGAAGGGCATGAAAATTCTGCTCTGGATTTTGGTTCTCATAATTTTAATAAGAGAAAAAATGAGTTTCTGACTATATCTGCATATTTGTTATTTACTGTTAAGACCTTTGGGTTGTGTAGAACAGGTATTTAGGCTGGAGAACTGGATTTAATTAAACTTTATTTTATTTTATTTTTTATTTATTTTTTATTCAATTTTATTTTATATTTTGAAATTTTTTAAATTTAATTTTTTTATTTTTATTTTATTTTTTATTTATTATTTATTTTATTTTATATTTTTAAAAATTTTAAAAATTTTATTTTATTTTTATTTTATTTTTATTTTTTATTTTATTATTATTTTTTAAATTTTATTTTTCATTTTATTTTTATTTTTTAATTATAATTTTTTACTTATTTTATTTAAAAAAATAAGATTTATTTAATTTAATTTAATTTAATTTAATTTTATTTCATTTTATTTCATTTTATTTTACTCATTCTTCACTAGGTGAACCTCAGCCTCATCCCAGGATCCCTCCAGGCAGGAAAGGGAAAGTCCAGAGCTAAACTGCAGTGATCCCTCTACCTTTAAAACCATTTGGAAGTGGGAAATCCTTCATAATTATTCAGCTTTTCCATTTTAGAGGCTTGATATTTGGTATTTCAGCCAGAAAGGGAACAATTACAATAAGTTGTGTTCTGCTGCTGACTGAATGCACAAATTTCAGTGAAGTGATGCAGTCAAGAAAAAACAGAAAGAGAAGAATAAATTTTTGTGCCTAAAGTGAACCATAGAAAGAAAGAATAAATTTTTGTGGTTAAAGGGAACCTTAGAAGTTGACAGCAATATTTATTTGTAGTTTGGCCACAGGGAATTTCAAGATCTTCAACCAGTTTTGAGTGGATTCAGCTGACGTGGTCCTTTCCATTCCATGGGAATGAAGGAAACCAGGACTGATCCCCTGAAAACAGGAGCAAAAAAAAAAAAAAAAGATTAATAATCTGCATAATCTGATAATGTTCAGATTAATAATCTGCATAATCTGCTAAATTCTGACATTGTGAAGGCAGATTCACTTTGCAGATTTTTCCCAGCAGATCTGTTTAGTCTGTAATCCCAGATATCCCTTTACCTTTTCATTTTGTCTCTGTGTTTTGAGAACCCAAGGCAAACTTCTCAGCAAATCTCCCTTTATGGTTCTGTGATTTTCCCAAAATTCCCTTGGATTATCACCACCTGAACACAGAAATCCAGCAGGAGGAATGACTGAAATTACCAAAGAAACTGAGACAGAAAACCAAATAAATCTCTTTAAGTAATGTGAATATCTTGCTTCAGTTGTCCAGGAGCTGTTGCCATTCCCTTTTTGCCACTTCCTGTAATTCCTGCAGTTCCCAACCTGAAATGTGATTTTAGGGGTGATGCTGAGGAATTTGTCAGAGCTGTCATTGCTCAGTGTGAAAAACGCCAGCCACTTGTTTTTAAAAATTTTAAAAGTTTAATAGTAATAAAATGGTTATGAAAATAGTAATACAGTTAGAGCAATAATAATTTGGACACTTTGAATTAGGACAATATGAGACAATAAAAAGAAAGCGTTACAGATGTCTGGGTGCCTTTTTCTGGGCAGCACGAGCCTGAAGAAGGACACAGTTAACAGAGGATTAACCCTTAAAAGCAACAGCCTGTTGCATATTCATACAGCTTATACATGATGCATAAATTCCATTCAAACACAGGATTCTGTCTGGGCAGTGTCAGCTTCTTCCTCTGAATCCTGACAGCGCCTTCGAGGCAGGAAGAAGTTCATTTCTTCTGATAAGAGGGCAAAAAAAAGAAAAAAATTCTTTTTCTCTGAAAGATTTAGGAGTCCTGTGGCTGCTATCTCACTGTGAGTCCTTTCTTTAAAAAAAATATCCTGCATAGCATCGTTTCTATTTCAACATTTTTTAATAACCTAAAACTATATTTAACACACTTCTTAAGAGAATTAATCCAGCATCACTTTCTAACACAACACATATAATATTCATTTGAATATTTGCAAAAAGCCAGTCATAAAACACATGTGTTTTTCACACTCAGGACGCCTGGCCTGGCCACAGCAGCGTTTTCTGTGTTTGGGGGAGCACAGAGCTCCTGGCGCGAGCTGGGGATGCTTCTCCCTGAGCACTGGCTCTAAAGGAGAAAGTTAGCCAGAATTTCAGCAAATTGATAGGAATCAATCCTTAGCAGAAAATGTGGGAACCAGGGGAAAGAAAGGAAAATGTGCTCAGCACTTCCCTTCGCTGTTGCAGTGAATAAAATGAAATAATTTGTGGGGAAAGTTACAGATTTGGTTGGCTCTAAAGGAGAAAGTTAGCCAGATCTCCAGCAAATAGGAATCAGTCCTTAGCAGAAAATGTGGGAACCAGGGGAAGGGAAAGAAAAGAAAACATGCTCAGCACCTCAACACCCTTTCACTGTTGCAGTGCATAAAATGAAAAAACATTTGAGAGAAAGTCACAACTTTGGGATGGATCTAAAGGAGAAAGTTAGCCAGATCTCCAGCAAATCAATAGGAATCATTCCTTAGCAGAAAATTTGGGAACTGGGGGAAAGAAAGGAAAATATGCTTAGCACATCCCTTCACTGCTGCAGTGTATAAAATTAAATAATTTGTGGGGAAAGTCACAGCTTTGGGGTAGGTCTAAAGGAGAAAGTTAGCCAGATCTCCAGTGAATTAACAGGAGTCAATTCTTCGCAGAAAATTTGGGAACTAAGGGGAAAGAAAGTAAAATGTGCTCAGCTACTATAAAAATGGGGTTTAGCTGCTGTAGTTTAGTTATTTTTTTTTCATTGTAATTATTCAGCCATATTTAATAGAAGTCTCTGAATTTTTGGAACTTAAAAAAATCTTCCTTTAAGGAAAAAATAATTCTATTTCTTGCTAATAGCCCAAGAGTGCCATTCCTCTCCTTTTCCAGAGGTTTACCTGGTTTTACTTGCTCATGCATTGAGCCAATCTGAGGGAGAATTAATTAATTAATTAAGATATAAAGTACCAGCTTATTTTCCCTCTGCATCTCACCTCTCATTGTGCTTTCACCTGAAGCTCTTCTGGTTCTCCCTCACTGCCACCAAGCAGTTTGTCCCATTCCCATTCCCATTCCAGGCAGGGAACGGCTGCAATCCCAAATAAATCAGGGAATTCCAGCCATATGGGTCACGTTCCTCTCCCACCTGAACCAGCTTTACCCAAGAATAATAAAATTAATTTCGCTTAAACTTAATTTGCCCTCTGTTAATTACCCACCCGAGAGTTTAAATAATTTTGGAGCAGAACTGAGTTCTTTCCATCTCCTTTTCCCTGGTTTATTTCGCGTTTAGCAGGCGAGATGCAAAGCGCAATTTCATCAGGTTAAGAGAGAAGGCTGAGCCCCTGCTCAGTGTTTATCTTGCTGTTTAATTTGGAGATTATCTTTAGTGTCTTGGCTCTCCAAAGCAGATGGGCTGTAGGCTTGCTGTAAATCACCCTCAAAGGAGCTGTCTCTTAATGCCTGGGGCTAAAAAATGTGGGTGCTGCTGGAGCCCACACTGCGCCTTGCCCATTTCTGCTGCTGTTTCTTCATTTTTCCACATCGCCACAATTCCAAAGTGCCTTAGTTTGCTTTTCCTAAGAACTAAAGTAGTGGTTTTGTGTTGTTTGTTTGGTAAGTATTTTCTATCCCTGCTCATCCCTTCACGGTTGCAGTGTATAAAATGAAATAATTTAGGGAGGCTCTAGAGGAGAAAGTTAGCCAGAATTTCAGGAAATTAATAGGAATCAATCCTTAGCAGAAAATGTGGGAACTAGGGGAAAGAAAGGAAAATGTGCTCAGCACATCCCTTCACTGTTGCAGTGTATAAAATGAAATAATTTGTGGGGAAAGTTACAGATTTGGTTGGCTCTAAAGGAGAAAGTTAGCCAGATCTCCAGCAAATTAACAGGAGTCAATTCTTAGCAGAAAATGTGGGAACCAGGGGAAGGGAAAGAAAAGAAAACATGCTCAGCACCTCAACACCCTTTCAGTGTTGCAGTGCATAAAATGAAAAAACATTTGAGAGAAAGTCACAACTTTGGGATGGACCTAAAGGAGAAAGTTAGCCAGATCTCCAGCAAATTAACAGGAATCATTCCTTAGCAGAAAATGTGGGAACTGGGGGAAAGAAAGGAAAATATGCTTAGCACATCCCTTCGCTGTTGCAGTGTATAAAATGAAATAATTTGTGGGGAAAGTCACAGCTTTGGGGTAGGTCTAAAGGAGAAAGTTAGCCAGATCTCCAGCGAATTAACAGGAGTCAATTCTTAGCAGAAAATTTGGGAACTAAGGGGAAAGAAAGTAAAATGTGCTCAGCTACTATAAAAATGGGGTTTAGCTGCTGTAGTTTAGTTTTTTTTTTTTCATTGTAATTATTCAGCCATATTTAATAGAAGTCTCTGAAATTTTGGAACTTAAAAAAAATCTTCCTGTAAGGAAAAAATAATTCTATTTCTTCCTAATAGCCCGAGAGTGCCATTCCTCTCCTTTTCCAGAGGTTTACCTGGTTTTACTTGCTCATGCATTGAGCCAATCTGAGGGAGAATGAATTAATTAATTAAGATATAAAGTACCAGCTCATTTTCCCTCTGCATCTCACCTCTCATTGTGCTTTCACCTGAAGCTCTTCTGGTTCTCCCTCACTGCCACCAAGCAGTTGCTCCCATTCCCATTCCACGCAGGGAACAGCTGCAATCCCAAATAAATCAGGGAATTCCAGCCATATGGGTCACGTTCCTCTCCCACCTGAACCGGCTTTACCCACGAATAATGAAATTAATTTCACTAAAACTTAATTTGCCCTCTATTAATTACCCACCCGAGAGCTTAAATCATTTTGGAGCAGAACTGAGTTCTTTCCATCTCCCTTTCCCTGGTTTATTTCACGTTTAGCAGGCGAGATGCAAAGCGCAGTTTCATCAGGTTAAGAGAGAAGGCTGAGCCCCTGCTCAGTGTTTATCTTGCTGTTTAATTTGGAGATTATCTTTAGTGTCTTGTTTGTCCCATTCCCATTCCCATTCCAGGCAGGGAACGGCTGCAATCCCAAATAAATCAGGGAATTCCAGGCAGCTGCTGTCCCAAATAAATCAGGGAATTCTCTGCTCTTCCAGATCACAGCACAGCACCCACAAATCTCAAGGTGCAGCCACAACTCCTCCTTAAGTTATTTATAAAGCTGCTGCTTGAAGTGTTCTCATTGTTCGTGGCTTCCTAAGGCCCCTTTTTTTTTGTCACCCTCTTTTTTAGCACTTTCTCAGCAGAAAACCCCTTCCACGACCTTCAGGCTGTAAAAAACAGGCTGGGGAAGGGAGATGTGAGCTGCAGATGGATGACATGAATAACTGGGGACAGAACAGCCTGTGAGTTACGGAGTTATCCATCTCCTCCTTTTGCCAGGAGCTCTTCATTCCGTGGAGAGAAAACTTTCCTCCACATGAAAACCTCCCTCAGACTCCTGAGGACTCTGTTCCATCCTGGGATCCAGTTTGAGTTTCCCCACTTGGCTTTTGGTTCTGGTCAGTTTTGGACTGGGCGCTGCAGATTTTAATTGGATTTTTTTGGGGTTTCTGGCCATGTTTTCTCTGTGGTGTCAGCAGAGCCACCAGCTCTGCAAGCAGGGCTCTGGTGGGTATTTTTAGGAAGGGCTCCATATGTGCCAGAGAGCTGCAAGAACATCTCAGGAATTCAGGAGGAAGCTGAAGTTCACAGCTGAAATTGCCAGCTTGGAATTCCAGCAGAATTGAGGGAAAAGTTTCCTTCACCTCTCATTGCCCCTGCTCACCCTGTGTGTGATTCACCAGGGGCACTCTCAGTTGAAATTTTACCAAAATTGGGGAAAAAGGCAACAAATTCGGTTTGGTTTTGTAATTAGATAACTTAGAAGCAGGAATAAAATGAAATTATTTGGGGGGGAAGTCACAGCTTTGGGGTGGCTCACATCCCTTCGCTGTTGCAGTGTATAAAATGAAATAATTTGTGGGGAAAGTTACAGATTTGGTTGGCTCTAAAGGAGAAAGTTAGCCAGATCTCCAGCAAATTAACAGGAATCAATCCTTAGCAGAAAATGTGGGAACTAAGGGAAAAGAAAGGAAAATGTGCTCTATAAAAATGGGATTTAGCTGCTGTAGTTATTTTTTTTTTCATTGTAATTATTCAGCCATACTTTAGAGAAGTCTTTGGCCTTTTTTAACTTTTCAAATCTTTCTTTGAGGAAAAAATAATTCTATTTCTTCCTAATAGAAAGCCTGAGAGTTGCTCTCCTTTTTCCAGAGGTTTACCTGTTTTTACTTGCTCATGCATTGAGCCAATCTGAGGGAGAATTAATACATTAGATATACAGAGCCAGCTCATTTTTCTTCTGTCACTTTTGCCATGATTAATGACAGTGAGAGTGTGTTTAACTCTGCTCCAAATGACACTTTTGCTATTGCTCAGTGCTTGGATACTTTTTGAGTCTGTTATCATTAACTAAAAATACATTCCAGTTCAACTGCAAAGGCAGATAAAACCATTTCTTTTCCTTTTTCCTTCCCTTTCTTGTTTATTCTTGTTTTGTCGTGTTGAAATGATTGGTTTTGTGCATTTAAATATTCTGAACAATTCCAGCAGCTGTAAAGATTATGCAATTCAGTGGCATTTAAGCTTCCTGTATTTTATAAACACAGAGTGATATATTGATATCTCCTTTAAATGGACACTTTCAAACTCATAATTGTCCAGCTCCTAAAAGCTCTGTGCCCTGAGGTGGCAGGGAGATAAAAATCTCTCTCCCATCTGATAAACCAGCTTTAAAGGGAATCAATACCTGAATCTATCATCTGCTTTTATAACAATATCCTGCACAAAAAAAAAAAAAAAAAAAAATAGCCAGGAAACCATTAAGGGCAGGAAATTCTTCCAAACTGGTTTCTCATAAAGCAGAAGAAAGGGTCAGAGGGGATGAAGGACAGAAAGGGATTGTTGCTAGAATTGCAAAGGAATATTTTTAAGGCTTGGAGGGATTTTTAGGATTTTTAAGGCCTTCCTTGCAGAATAACCCCTGAGTGTCCCCAGGGCTTTCCCAACATCAGTGATTCTGTGATTATCTTGATTTTTCCTTCATTTTCCCTTTCACGGAAAGGTGAAATGATTTTAAATTTTATTCCTGCCGTCAGGTGGGAGTGGAAATTCCCAGTGCTGGTCACGAGGAGAGGAAGAATTCCCAGTATTTATTTAGACTCTGCTGCAGAGGCTTGCGGGAAGTGGTTGGTGGGTGAATCCTTCCAGGGCTCCTCATAGGAAAAGCAGATGGATTCTGTCTTCAGTGAATATTTGCGACACTCTGTGAGTCTCTCTGGGTTTTGGAGTCACTGCAAAGCAAAACTACCTATTATCAAACTGATTATTTCATAAGCCACTTGGAAAGAGGGGGGAAAAAATTGCATTATTAATGCAGGTTGGTATGGCTGTGTGAAAACTGCTCAGCCACTGTGAAAACTGCTCGTCCACCACCAGGCAAAAAGAAAACTTGAATTATTAATGTGTATTATTAATTCTACCCAAAATCCCTTAAAGGGATGTGAGATTTCTGCCTTTCTTTGAGGAGATTTTCGAGTGCTGAGGGTGGGGTGTGCAGAGCAGCTGTCTCCAGCATATTAAAAGAACATAAATAATGAATGAGTTCTGGAAAATCATCCCCCAAGAAAAGCAAAATACGCATTGTTAATGCATATTATTTGTATTAAATGAAATCCCCAGGAAGAGAATTCCAGGAACTGCAGAGCGTCTGTTGCAGACTTGGTGCAGAATCAGTGGACAGAAGGAAATCAGGAATGTGCTTTACCTGGCTTGGGGAATTCCAGAATCCTCCTGGGAAATGGGCTCAGTGCAAGTTCCTGGTTGTGCCACAGTGAGGAAGGGCCAAGAAGGGAGCAAGGGGAATCCTGGGGATCAGGGGTGGATTTGCTGGAAGAGGAAAGAAGGGGACACAAACTGTGCATTCACATTGACGTGGCTGCTCAGATCCAAACATTTTTCCCTCATTTTATGACAAGATGGCAGGAAAATAGGTATGGAAGGTGATGAAGGGTGAGTGATGTCCCAGCTGGACTTTATCCTTCATCACCTCTTACTTTTACTTTTAAGGAGAGCCTTTGGCTTTAGCTGGAAAGCACAAACAAACATTCCCAAATGTCCTTTTTGCTTCATCTTTGGAGGTGCAAAGTCCTCAACCCAAGAGCTGCAGCAAAGCCACTGAAACTCTGATCTCTGTCAAATTTGCTGCTCAAATGAGATGCATTTGATGAGACAGAATCTCCTGGTTTCAGGCCACTGAGCCAATTTCATAAAGCATGATCTGTATTTAAGCCCCTTTTAAAAGATCTGGGGACATTATCAGATGTACTCTGTAGACCAAGCCTGACTTATTTTCATGGTCTAACAAGCTGTAGGGTTTTGACTGAATATCCATTCTGCCAGTCTATATATTTTATTGAATAGCAAAAGAAATGCTACTTATTTATTGAATCTTCAGTCTGGGAGTTCTAGCCCAGATTTGGTGGGGTATTTGGAAGCCTAAAAGTGGCAGGAGGTGCATAAAGCAATTTTTAGTGTGGTTGTTGTGTTAGCAGTGAAATCCCTGGGTACATGGCTGGAAGGGATCTGAGCAGGTCCTGCATGGAGGGATCCCTGTGGTTATTCCTGTTCAGGTGGAACATTCCCACAGCTGGAGCAGCAGGATCTGCTGACCCTCCCTGAGCCTGCCAGGTGGTTCTGTTGGTCTGCCAGAAGGATTATTTGAGGGTGAATGTGGTGTTAGCCACCCTTGTCACCTTTCTCCTCATCTGCATGGTCCCAGGGGAGATGATCCATCCTTGTGGATCCTCCCAGCTTCCCATGCCTTTATCCCCTTTACCTGGTGCTGATGCCTTGTGCAGGCTGCCCTGGAGCAGAGGCTGGGCAGAGTCCCAGAATAAAGCAGGATTTATCCAAAGCATCTCCTCCATGGATCCACCTTGGGCAGCACCAGAGCCCAGCCAGGGCTGCACCCAAGATGACCCAAAATGGCCCCAAAATGCACGAGCGCTCCCGGGCTCTGTCCCTGGGATCAGTTCTGCTCCATTTGCACCTTGCAGTTCATTGTCCCATCCCAGCTTTAGCCCAGGCAGTCCCACCCTGCTTGTTTTTCTCTCTGCAGCCCACGGGGTTTGTGCTCCTGGGCTGAGATTTGGGTCATTTGTCCTTGGTGCCCAGCTGGAGCAGGAATTGTTTTGTCTCCCTGCTCTGTGCACAGAGCTCAGCATCCCTGAATGTGAACCCAGCCCCACACACTAAAGCAGCACAGAATGTGAAACATAGAAAAGCTCAAACCTGAGGCATCCGGGACATCGAGGCATGGCAGGAGTAAATGAGTTTTGGGGGTTCTTGAGGAAGTTTTTATTGGGGAAAGGCAAAACCAAAGTCTCAAGGTGCAAAATAAATGCTGCAGTCACTGCCCTGCCTTCCTCCCCCATGAGGAATTCCTGAGGATAAGGGACAGCAGGATAAGGGACCCATTAATGGATTAGGAACCTGCCCAGGAGCTGGAGAACATCAGACTTGTTTTGAAGACATACTCAGCCATCAAACCTTCTCTTTTCATCTTTAATTTGTTTTGCAGGTTTATTTTGGTTGCACTGTTAAAAAGAAATCATTATGGTTATTATTACTTATTTATTATGCAACTTCATTAGCCAGCAGATTGTCAAAGCTTTAAACAACACAACATTTGAGCTTTTACACCCTTCTTCCTGCAGACCTGAACAACTGCAGAACAGATGGTTCAGCTGGTAGTGGAGGTAAAAGGCTCTGCAGATTAAAAAATTGTTGGCTATTTTTATGCCATTTCTGCTTTGGCATTTTGCCTCACTTTTGCATCTTTGCCTAGCACATAAAATGAACGTTTTCAATGTTTTTAGAAGTTTTTTTAAACTTCTAACAGTGCACAGTTTATTCTGTGTAGGAGCTCAAAAGTGAGAGCTGACCCACAGAAGGGGAGTTAAACGTAATGGAAAATCTGTGGAATTTCTGATGAATTGAATTATTTTGGCTCAGGATTTTTTTTTTTTCCTTTCATTAAAGTCACTTTCCCTAAACGGGCTGGGATAAGAATTTGCTGCTTTAAAATTACTCAGTCTCAACACCTTTTAACCAGTGTTATATGGACATAGTGGCCTTGTAAGAGGCAAAATTTAATAAGAATTAACTTCAAAGGGGTCTGGGGTTGGGGCAGAATTGGCTGGAGATTCCCAAAAAAACCCCCAGTTTTTCCTCATATGCAGGGAAATTCTGGCCTGACCCCATTGTCCCAACACAAATTTTTCACTCACATCTTCTCCCCCACCAGCTGCACTCAGTTGTTTCTCTCTTTTTTCCATGGGTACAATATTTTAATGATCACTGTGATCTCCACAGGGACAATATTTAAGGAACTGTAATGTTCAACAACCTCCTTACCTTAATGGAGTGTTTATCTCAGCTATTAAATATTCTTCAGAGTTCTTTTAGAGAAAAAACCTTGAGGTGCTCATTAAAATTAATGTGTGTGCTTTGTTTGTTTAGCTGCCAGAAAAAGAAAACACACACACACACAAATGTGCTTCAAGGCTGGTAATGTGCAGAGGTGAGAACCAGGACATGAGGGGTGTGAAGGAATTGGGAACAGCACAGACTTTTCCCTAATTTTCAGGTTTTTTTGATGTTTTAAACCTACAGTGGTGCAGCACAGGGTGGTTTACTGGATGAAGTATTTTTATTAGAGGTACACTGCAAAATTAAAGGAAAAAAAAGGATAATGAAGGTAAATCCTTGGTGTTGGTGCTGCAAATTTAGCAAAACTTTGGAATCACACAAAGCAGCTGCTCAGCTGGTGCTGGAGCCCCAGGTCACAGAAGATTTCAAGCAGCATTAAATTACCCTGCTGCCATGGGAGGCACTGGAAAGGCCAAGAAAAAAACAGATTCTGTGGGTAGGGATGAAATATTTTAGACAAGCTGATTACCTCATGTGAGAAAATTAGTTAATACTTGCAGCAGCCCTATAAATTGTTTCTTCTTTTGGGAGTTGTTTTCAGCTGCTCTGATATTTGGGATTTAGGGGTTTTCTCTTTGTGGGCTCTGGGTGGTGCCAGTGCCAGAAATCCCATTTGTGGAGCCGAGGGCAGATCCTCAGATTCTGTCTTGATAGTGGGCAAGGTGAAAGTGGAGGACTTTCACCTTAAACACAACATTTTGCTTAAGAACCACAAAAATGTGAACATGAGCACTCTGATAATGGATGGCAATGCTGTGCTTCTCTCCCTGTGAGTGTGAAATGGGCTCAGTTGCACCAGGAAAAGCGGATATTAGGAAAAGTTTCCATGTAGAGAGGTTGTCAAGCATTGGAACAGGCAGCTCAGTGGAATGGTGGAGTTTCCATCCTTGAAATGATCAAAAAAAAAAAACAAGCCCATGTGATGTGGCACTTGAGGATGTGCTTTGGTGGTGGACAGTTGGACTTGAGCTCAAAGGTCTTTCCCAACATCAATGATTCCATGATTCTTTCTGAAATTGCGATATTTAGTGAGGAATCTCAGAATCAGTCGAATTCTGAAGTGAAAAAAAAAATTTCCATAGCACATGGGCTGGACCGTGAAAATCACTAATAAAGAACATAAAATCCATCTGTTATTACTGTGGGTCAGTTTTAGGCAAAATTAGCACTTCTTTGTGCCAGGCTTTCATCATGATATTTTTATATCCAGGTGATTTTAATTTGTTCAAGCCCAAAACAATCAATGGACAAAATGGACAGAAAAAAATGGATATTTTTTACAGGGATTTCTGATGTACTGGTTTATCTGGATTCAGGGGTGTTTTTTGGAGGAGTAATGGAATTATTCCTGGCACTGACAGTGCTGACAGCAAGGCTGATTCTAGAATGATAATGGAAGATAAAGGGAATTTGGCCTTCATTTGAATAATTGGTAGACAAATGCAAAAAAAAAAAAAAAAAGGCAAGCAATAATTTTTAAAAATGCAGATTATAAGTAGTGAGTTTGGGGATTTACAGTAGTCAATACAAAAGAAAGAGAAAAAGGCTTAAAACATTATTGAAAGGGAAAAAAATGGCCTAAATGAAAAATGGAATGTAAGAAAAAATTGCAGAAGTATTAACATAGCAAAATGATCTCACAGGGATCAGTAATGGCTGGAGATTCCCAAAAAAAACCCAGTTTTTCTTCATATGCAGGGAAATTCTGGCCTGACCCCATTGACCCCATTCTTTGGGGTTCCAGTCAGAAAATCAGCATTTGTGTTTCAGGGTGACTCTGTTGAATTGTCTGCAAGAACATGACAATTCAGGTAGCATGGTAAAGGTTTATCAAAAATAAATTAAATTGAGAAATTGCACAGGTTGCAATGTCTAGACCTCAATAATTTGTCCAGAGCAGCAGTGAGATTTCAGGGCTGAAAATCACCTGTGGGTCATAAATTTGTGGGATTTAATTAGTTTTCCATCAGAACCCAAAGAAAAGATGCTAGGAGGGAATGGTGGGTGTTCAGAAGACTTTGCAGCCACAATGTCCAGAAAATTCAGTGTAAAATTTTTAAACCACCAACTTCCAAGGAAGACCAGACGAGTTCCTTCCTGTGAGTTGAACTCTCGACTTCTGGAGCTCAGGAGTCACTGCTGCCCCTCTCGCTGCATTTGCTTTGGTCTCCTTGAGGTGTAGGTGGCATCCAGCTCTAAAGGAGCGTGGAACAATTACAAAAACAACGCTAACAACTCTTGCTCTGCTGGATGCCTGAAGGGGTGCTGGAGGTGGCTGCAGATCCGTGTTCAGAATGGGAGAAGAGCAGAGGTGTGGTAGTGTGTTGTTAAGTTTCTTGTGTTATTCCCCCAATTTATGTATTGTTCTCCCCTATTATGTGTAAAATGGTTTTGTTCCCCCAGTTTTTCCCGCCACTGCTAGCCTGTCAGCTAAGTTGCTATAGTAACCGCTATTCATAGTTGCCGATATGTAATTGCTCCTCCCCTGGTTTCCCTTATAAGTGAAAGTTGTTTCCTCCCTGGGCCCAGTCAATCACCCCCTTTCTTCTCCCAGGTTTCGAGAACCTTCTCCTCTCTGGAGATGGTGGCTGGCTGGGGTCCCAGGACACCTCCTTTACCTTTTGATTATTGGTCTCCATGGAGTGTCAGTTCTGTGAAGTTCATCCCCTCACCTTTCCCAATTGGCTCCGCCTGTACCCACCCCCCTCCTTTATAATCCTGTTTGCACCCCCTATGAAAAAAAAAACAACTTTTTCCCGGTTGGTTTTCCGGTGTTTGGATCCGGCATCACCT